>NC_051271.1:17189296-17221796 GCF_015220745.1 Sebastes umbrosus
GATGTGCAGAGTTGAAGCCTGCAGGCAGGGGGTGATCTTTTAAAGTAGACCCAGTCTGGTCACAGATCCTAGTGGATTAATCCACAGCCCTGCACGACACCTTTCACGCCACATGAGCCCTGCTCAGACCTGGTATTAACATGTGTCCGGTGTGATCGGATCACTCAGGACGCATGTTAATACCGTGGATGTGGACAGCTCAAAGTACAGGTGTGAACGCACTCAAGACGCATTGAGGACGCATTGAGATCTGATAGCTCAGACCACATTCAGAGGTGGTCTGGGCCGCATGGCCACATTCTTTTAGCAGTGTGTACGCGAATGTGTCCTGGGCCACATTAACGACCGCGGGTGTCTCTGCTCTCCTCAGGTAAATAGACAGGCAGACACCTCGCGGCATGGAAACGGCTTCTGTGCTCTACTGTATTCTGTCGGTACAACTGTATTTTTATTAAAATATATGTTATTTATAGGCTACATATCTACAGACTATCAGATTAGGCACGCAAAGTGCATTATTGTCATACTGTCGGTGATATGTCGGTGTTTTTGTCCCGGTGCTTTGCACGGAGCTGACACAGGCCTCCAGCTTTAAAGCTCTTGTCAGCACTGGGCAAACAGCCACTTTATATATATAATTAGCTCGGGGCTAACAGAAGCTAGTTCTACAACAGGAATATCCACTAAAGATCACAAAGTGTCAGTCAGGATTGAAACTAAAGCAGTGAACTGTTTATCACTTTCTGCAGCCTACAGGTTAAAGTTAGAGAGAACCTCCTCTGCTCCATAAAACAGCTTCATACTTTTCTCATACTTTGTCTTTGAGATCTGATCTGAGAGTTGATCTGTCTCTGCCCCTCCGACTCGTTGACTTTGTGAGTTTTAAACTGTTGCTTTTCAATCCAACCTCCCGGTTCGTTGACAAGAAGACGTCACTGCTGGAACACAGACTTCCTGACAACCAAGAGACTTCAAACATAGTGATTTATTGTGTTTTAAGTGTAAAAAACAGTCAAAGAGTCTCAGTGTAAACAGAGATTTAAGATTTGAATTCAACTCAAAATGTGATCTTGGAACAGAAAAAAAGATTACATTTGCATCATCCTTCAGAGAACAGACTCACATCTCATTGGAGTCAAATTATGACAATGCTTTTATTTTAGAAATGTGGATGTAACCAATATATTTTCAGCTGAAGTCTTATTCTAAATCAATCTTTGGTCAGTTGGAGCATTCAGAGCTCATTATAGATCATAATTTGATGTCTAATAAATGTCACATAAAGAAGAAATAAAATTAATCTTCAATCTCTTAAATGTTCTTAACATGCAAACAAAATTATGCGATGAAAACACATCAGAAACAAAACACTGAAATGAAGGACAGACAATATTTCGTGATGAAATTACAAAATAAAATCCTGTATTTAAGGCACAAATAAAACCAAAATCAAATCACAACCAAGCTTAAATCAAACCCTAAACTAATCATTTTCATTTTAGAGATTAATATTGTCAACTCTAAATATAAATAAGCAAATGCAACCCCAGCAGATAAAGAAACAGCAAATAGTGTTTAGGAACTCGTCAAATTAAATAGAAACTTTTAATTGGAGCTGTTTACGTACAGCTACTCTGATTATTTATCTGACTATTTTCATCAAAATATAAAATGTAAACTGCAGTTCACTGGATTTTTTTGTTTTGTTTTAAATATTAAATAATATTACTATTTTCCTCATTTTACTGCAGGCTCTATATATTTTTTTAATTAAGTGCAATTTAGATGTTAATGTTGAAGTCAGAAATTGGACCAGTTGTAATAAATCAGGTTTACGATCCTTTTTAAGGTGCCAAAATAAAGTCTGAATTATAGTTCACAGTTAGATATGTTTCATCATCAATAATCAATCTGAATTCAGTCTTCTATATATATTTATTAAAACTGCTTTATTAATATATATGTTTTTGATTAGTGACAGTATAGATTGATTGTTCCATTTGTGAACATGTTGGTTGTTGGAGTTCAATATATATATGTATATATATATGTATTTGTGATTTGGAGGTAATAAAAACATACAGACTGCAAAGCTCTTTGAGGCAAAGTTGTAATTTTCGAGTGCATAAATAAAATTGACTTTCCAGATAAATAAAAACATAACTTTTTGTTTGTTTTTTTAAGCTTTGCATATCTCCCTATACCAAACACTGTCTGTCATATACTGATGTGGAGTGTCAAAAAAGTAAGAAATACTTCCACATTTAGGTAAATCCTCTTCTTCTCTTTCTCTCTGAGAGTCAGATGTTCAGATTGATACCTCTCTCATGTCTGTACGCTAAAATGAAGCTGCAACCAGCAGCTGGTTAGCCTAGCTTAGCATAAAGACTGGAAACAGAGGGAAACAGCTAGCCTGGCTCTGTCCAAAGGAAACACAATCAACTTACCAGCACCTCTAAAGCTCACTAATTAACATGCATATCTGGTTTGTTAGATCTGTACACAAACCAACGTTTCCCAACCTGTTGAACTACTCCTTTAAAATACACAGTATGTAAATAAAATAAAATTAGTGTTGTGTTTCGTCATTTTCATGTGGATATTTCTAAAACACAACAGGAAGTAGAATATTTCTGGAAAACATCATATTGTTATCATTTAACTCTTTACGTCCATTTTCGTTCCGACTTCAACATCTTCAGTTGCTTTTTGTGCTGCCGGTCACGTGTCTAATATCTATTATATGGTTGCCATCTCTTTTTGAGAATCAAACTCTTAATTTGGCGGTTCAGAGTCGATAACAGGAACCAGTTTGAGCTCCTGACTTTGAAGTCTGGTGTAACTTCATGTCATTAGTGGCTGACAAGACAGCTCTCATAGGCCTATAGGGTTTACTTTGGCAGCTACTTCCTGTAATAATTAAAGGTTTCAATTAATTTTATTATTATATACCGGTATGTATAAATTAAAAGCACTCAAATATTGCAGCTGATCACCTTTAGAGTCGTTTCCTCCAGAGATGAATCATGGGTAATATTCTGTTATGGAGTGTAACATCTAATAATTAAACTTTAAGGCACGTTCAGTGATACAGAGTGGTCAGTGAGATGCTTGGTTAGTGTTCGTCCTTGTTCGGTTTTCTGTTAAGCTAACATTATGATGTATGTAAATGTATGTTTGACCGATGAAATCCTTTATTCCAACTGATCACCGCCAATCTGCATAATAATTAGCCATGTGCTTCTGTTTGTTGCATGGAGATTGTGTATTTTCGGGGCCTTTGTGGGCGTTTGTTTTCTGTGTAACGGACTGTCGGACAAATGAGCTTTTTCAGTCCAGTGGGACATTTTTCTGACTATTGGTGTGTTGGAATAACAATGGGCTATCCTCTACTCAACACCCGATAATGTACGACAAACACCGCAACGACTACAACATGGTACATGGTCATGTAGCTGATATGCACTTGCTAACGTTACACTGTATGTTGGTCACGGAAAGGGCTAGCCAAAACAGCTAGCGTTAGCATCAAATTTGGGGTCTGATTAGTTTCTGTGTTGTGTAGTTAATGTTAGCCTCTCAGACATTCTCTGTCTAGATAGGTTTTGGTTGTGTGGAGTGGATACAGGCACTATTTAGGAGGAAAATCAATGGGCCTCATTGATGAAAATTGAACGCGGATAATTCGCACCAGACCCGGTGTGCAACTTGTCAATGTGGAAAATTCGCACGCGGATCTCTATTGTGCATATTAAAGACCTTTTTACAAGATTCTAATTTTAAAACGAGTCCGCCGGAAAACAATAAAAAAATTATTTTAAACAATTTAAGGAGCCATAATTAGCTTAATTAGCCAGCTAGCAAGAGCTGATAGAACCTGGCAGTGAAAGTTGTCATTTCAGCCGCTAAAATTAACGGTCGCCTGCTTGAGATGACGATCTTCTTTTGTCTATGACTGAAATCAATGAAACCATCATTTAAAAAAACGACAGTATATGGATTTTGATGGTAAATCTGGCACATTTTCATTTTAAACAAATGTGCCGTATGGGGATGTAAACCTCGACGGACGAGACTTAGCAAACAGTCAATGTGGCTGTAATGTTAGACTGTTGTTGATATGAAACTCTCCATGTGACAGTGTGGCGGTTTGGTCGTGTCACTGCTCTGTAAATAACATACATTTTGAGGTCAGTGCGGTTCTGCTGTGGTAGTCGTATCTCCAACAGCAGTACTGCGACTGCGTAATGTTGCTCTACTGCACTCTACTGTACCACAGAGATGGGTGTGATCACACGACTACTCACTATTTCAAAATGATCGGTTAATATAATGAGAATACAAAAAACAGGGTTAAAGGAAAAAGGCCACAATCAGAATATCAAGATTGTCCTCAAACATTTCTGAGTGAATCCTATATTCAACAACACCATTTGATCCACAGAGAAAGGACTGCTAAATCTGCTCAGATTTTCAGCCCTTCTTCCCCACATTTGTCCCCTATAAAAGATGTGTTCACTGTTTTTCAACCACAATCTTATGACATATTCCTGTTTCCAAACCGTACATAGCCGAGAGAAACGGTCACTCCAACCTGACACAAGTCCCTCTTGAAAGAAAGAAGTAAAAACTAAGTAGAAAAGTAGACTGATCGTGGTGTTTGAAGGCCTGATCGATAGTCACACTGGGACGTTTGAACCCAGTGAGAAAAGTTAGTTTCTTCAAGATAAAACTCAAAATAATTTTCTAATATGGTGATTTTTGAAGCTCAGACGCTAACAAATCTCTTTTATCTCTCCTCATTCTTTTTATACTTGAAAACACTTCTTGTTAATTACGCTTTCACAGATTAAAATGACAAACGCAACTGGTGGCAGATTATATCAACTGCTAATTAACTTTAACTGTGCAATAGCTAAAATGAAACTTGGCTCTAGTCTGGTTAATGTGTTCTCTGAAAACTGATGTCTGCAGTCAACAAAACATCATTTGTGAGGGAGAAATTTTGGTTTGATGAAATACTATCAAACCCCAATCCTAGATTTAATAAGGTCTGGGTGTACAAACAGTGAACAAATCCTTTAATTATCTCACCATTTTCATCTTATTTTCTAAAAAAATAAATAGTTAAATGACCCCAGGCAGTAGAACAAACAACCCAACCAGTAGAGAAGCATAAGACCCCTCACGTGAATAGCAAACCTCAATGTCAGAAAAGTGATTAGAGAAGTTTTCCAGCAGTGATGATATGATGTCTGATGCCTAACTGAAAACACAGCTCAGTGAGAGTGGTTTCTGTGATTTGTTGGTGAAAAGATGCGTAGGTGTCCAAACTTCTGTCCAACAACAAACTTCCTTTGGTTGAAAAGTGACTATTTTTGCCATCTCAAGGTTACATACATGAAATGCTGTAGTTTCGCAGCATTCAAAAACATTTTTATCAGGCCCCTCAGTAAACCTGCTGCCCAGTGCAGCCCTGTCTCCAATAAAAAAAAGTTCCCATACAACAAAACTGCATTGTGAATTACGTTTTGAGGGAAATGTATTTTGTATGGCTGTCAATCGATTCATATTTAATCACGAATAAACGCATGATTGTCCATAGTTAATCTTGATTAACCGCACATTTTTTATCTGTTCAAAATGTACCTTAAAGGGAGATTAGTCCAGAAACGCTCACAGGTACTGCATTTAACATAAAAAAAATAAAAATGCTGAAATCATAACAGACAACAGCTGTCAGTGTGTCAGTGTGCTGACTTGACTATGACTTGCCAAAAACTGCATGTGATTATCATAAAGTGGGCATGTCTGTAAAGGGGAGACTCGAGGGTACCCATAGAACCCATTTTCATTCACATATCTTGAGGTCAGAGGTCAAGGGACCCCTTTGAAAATGGCCATGCCAGTTTTTCCTCGCCAAAATTGTGCGCTTCTTTGGAGCGTTATTTAGCCTCCTTCGTGACAAGCTAGTATGACATGTTTTCTAGTTTCATATATCAGTAGCTTCACTCTAGCTTTAAATCTGAGCCCGCTACAGCCTGAATATCGCAAGTTGCGTTAAAGAAATTAGAGGCGTTTAAACAAATTTGCGTTGTTATTTTGTTAACTTTGCCCTAGTATTCTGTAGCTGATTCAAGTTTGTTTTCGACGTATTACAAATACGTTTGTAATGATAGTCCGCGTAGGGAGGAAGTCAGGGTGGGCCGCTGTTGGTGTCCCGTGTTAAAGTCAACATTTAATTATTTTAATTTACGTCTGTAGCTTAATAATGTAACAAACAGTCATTTTAAGCCAAACCATGATTTTTTTTTTTTTTACTAAACCTAACAAAGTAGTTTTGTTTTGTTTTGTTTAAATGTATAACGTTAACCCCGTGTTTAAAACGGTTTAAAACTGCAACCAAACATACGTTTCCCTCGAAACATAATTGAGAATGCAGTTTAGTTGTATGGTAATGTAATTTTGTAGGAGACAGGAATGCACATTGATATAAAGTCTTTGTAATGCTACTGAGACAAAAATAGCACAATGTCTACACAGCACACGTAGACACTTCAAAAGCAGCACGTTAGCATAGCAGCAGCAGATTCGGGGTCTACACAGGATGTGTTCAGGTACTGTGTTGAGTGTAGATCACCTGTGTTTTGGCTCTGAGCCAAACATACAATCACTGTAGTTATGTGCGTAAAAAAAGAAGAAAATAGTTGAAGTGTAAAAATACACTTTAGGCTGCGGTTACACGCATGTAAATTTAATAGGATGTGAGCCGTTATGTAGACCGCTGTATTGATTAAAATAGGAGCGTTTGTCAGACGCAGCTAACACACTCCCTGTGTAGACAAGCTACACATTTAAAAATACTTTTCAACCAAACGCAGCCCACTTTTCATCGTGATGCCTTGATGGCTTTTCAGCCATAAATCACCAAACCAATACTCTCGGAGCGATATCTTCAGATGTCTGAACAGTCCAGCAGGTGACATGGCAGAAAAGAGAAGTAGAACCAAGTAAAGAGGAACCTGATTAAATCCAGCCTTGTTGAACTGAGTTCCCTCCCTGTCAGAGGAGTTTGGGCCTGGCTGGGTTGGCCCTAACTGAGGAATAGGCCCCGATGTGGGTGATGAGGTTGGGTTCCACACTGTGAGACCTTTCCCCAGGGATTGTCCTCGCCATCTGATACAGAACCATGTCTTTGGCGTTCCCCTTGACGCAGAACGAGCCATCCAGATACTCGGCCACCCTGAGCGAGGCGTTGCCGGGGAAGAGCATGGCTGGGGTGCAGCACTCTGTGGCCGGGGAGACGGCGTAGAACTGCGGGGAAAGCCTCCGCACCTCCAGGAGGTAGTGCCGCCCCAGCAGCTCCGTGGCAGCCATGAAGTAGAGGGTGAAGAAGAGAAGGTGGCCGGCCGACAGCGTGAAGGAGAAAGAGCAGGGGTTCCAGTAAGGAAAGGTGAGGAGGAGGGCCGTCGCTCCGACCAGCCCGAGTCCCAACCACTCCAGGATGCGGTAAGGCTCGGGGTTCCAGTAGCGCTGCAGCCTTTCAGGGTGATACAGCTTTATGTAAAGAGTCTGGAGGGCAAACCGACGTGACAGCAGATCCTTTACGACTGCGAAAAAGTCCTGCGTCGGCAAAGCATCGTCCTCCAGAACAACCATGTTTTTGGGCTTCACGAGCTCCCATCCCTTGCGGAGACAAAAGACGTAATCCCTCTTCTCCCTCTCGAAGGTGTTGATTCGTTCCCTGTTCCTCTGCTGCTCCCGAGGGGAACGCCGGATCACCCTGAAGTGGGCCTCCAGCATCTTGGCGTCCTGGTTTTCGTGTGGGCCGCTTTCCACGTCGCAGACCAACACCTCTGCACACCGCCGCTCTCCACAGCCTCCCAGAATGCCGCTCAGCTGACGCATCACCTGGAGCAGATAGTGGAAGTCCCGCCCCTCATTCCGCCTGGCTGTCACAACAGTGACCAGCAGCTCAGGATGCTGGGCGATGTCACTGAATTTGGAAGACACCGCCGCTGCGGTTGAGGCGCTCTGCCAGAAGTGCAGCGCGTCCTGGCCTCGGTTGAGGCTTTCCCGCAGCACCTCCTCACTCATGGAGTCCAGGTACATGGACTTGATGAAGAAGTAAGAGTAAAGCAGTCGATGGCAGCACAGAGGGAGAAGGACGCAAAACGTGACAACGGACAGGACGAGGGCTTGAGTGACGGTGCTGGACCATCGCAAGTACTGACTTCCTTTCCATCGAGGCATTGGTGAGACCGCCGGCTGAAACCACACAATGACAAAATTAACAGAGGAGCAAAAGTCTAGATTTCACTTGAATTACAATATGCTGAAAGGTTATTATGGAATTTTTGCCCAATGATTCTAAAAACATTCTACCTACAGCAGGTTTAAGGATTGAAAAAGGAAAAAGAAAAAGAAAAAGGACATGGCTCAAAATAAAAATAATCAGATAACTACATAAGATGGAGAAAGATGATAATAATACATAAAACATTGAGAGATTACTGTAGCTAGACTACAGGTTAATCCCTCCATCACTTAACTCTTCTGTTCCTTTCAGCCTTTCAAACTAAATCTCCATGAAACAGCTGATAAACATCATCACTGCTCTGGTCACTGATGATCAGCTGAATAGCTTCAAAGAGATGTTAGAGGTCTTTCTTTTAGTGAGGAACACATGCAGAGTTCACTTTGTATCATGAAACAAATATATTTGATCACTATCATTTGCTGATTAACAAGTTAATGTGTTCAGAGTCATGAGTTGAAGAGAATCCAGCTGAACAGGTTTATTTTCAAACACATAAATCACCAAACGTCACTGTTACCACAAATAGACTTCTGTCTAGGAAACAAGTTTTACTTCCTGATGGCCAGAAAGTTCCATGAGGTAATAATTAAAATAATAAAGGATTTAATTTAAAGTCAGCATTCATCTTAAAAGTGTTGATCTGTAAGTGTTCAGCTGACATCTGTCTTTTTCCCTCCCTTAATGTTGAGACCAAACGGTTCATTAATCTGGAAGAAAAATAATTTGACATCTCAGTGATGTAGAAAATAAATGAATTGTGTCTTTTTTTTTTCCAGAAATCTTGTCAGAGTTAGTACGTTTGAAGGCCTGGAAGAGGAGAGAAACAGGATATATTTGATCACTATCATTTGCAGGTCAATAGGTTAATGCGTCATGAGCTGCAGAGAATCCAGCTGAACAGGTTTACTTTCAATGGAGTTTATGCCCAAACATTTTGCCTGCTGCTGGTTGGTTATCTAGTGTATTCATACCACTCACTGTTTATTCCGCACTCAATGTTCTTCTGTACATTACTCTGCACTTTACTGGTTTTTGCACTTCAGTTTATGCTAAACTGCATTTTGCTGTCTCAGTGGGCTACCTGTACTGACAAGGAAATGTAATTTAATTTAAGAAATGATCACTTCACTTCACAGTCAATATAAAGTCAACTCTTTCATCATCCATATGGACACATGCTTCAAAGCTGCCCTCCAGACAGTTTTACTTCCTGTTTTTTGGTTAACTTTCTTTCTCAAACGGCGAATGAGGATGTGGTTAATAGTCAGATGTAATTCATCGCCACGGCAACCAGACTGCATCGTTTTTCAACCCAGTTTAGATGAAACCAACTAAGATGAATTTAGTGTTCAGCCCACAAATGAGACAAGAATTAGCGCAACACACCGACTCACTCTCTCTCTCGCTCTCTTCTTCACCGTCTCCTCCTGGCGCGGCGGCCGTCTGGCTGCTGCTGCATCGAGGAGCCGCACCTCCGCACGACAGTCACAGCGCACCGAAGGACGGATAGACATGTTGCAGAGGTCCGCTGTTTGAAATGCAGTTTCGGGGCGTTTCGGAGGTGCATCGTCCACCAGCACCGGCCGCTCTCGCCTCAGCTCCAGCACTGACACCTCACCGGGCTGCACTGTGATTCGTTTAATTCTCTAACGGGGCTTTTCTCTGTTTTTTTGTTGGGTTGAACTTGAGAGTTGTGCGCTACCCGTCATTTGGACCCGTTAGAGGCCCGCAAACCTCCGGTATCGGCTGCTTTCCGTTTTCGTATGGTAAAGACGAGAGCGAGTGAGAGAGACGGTCGGTGCGTTGTGTTAATTCTGCAGGTGGGATATTGTGTAATCCACTGTGTTTATTTACCCTGTTCACCGCCCACACGAATGCCATTGTGATTATAAGATATTCCTAAGATAAGATATTCCTTTATTACTCCCGCAGTGGGGACATTTGCAATAAACACACTAATGTAAGGAGGAGGAAAATAAAAGTAAAATAAAATCCCTCAATAAGCTAAAGCAACAAGTTGGGCTAGCTAACTACACCTAACTAGCTAACTAACTAGAAAGACAAACTTACAGACAGATATACAGATTTATCAGTTTAACCGCTGCTCAGACACAAACGAGCATTACACCAGCGCTAGCTTGGAGGATGACTTTTGATCTGAAGCTTCTACTATAGTCATACGTCATATTCCACTTTTACTTTGAGCACAAAATTAAATATCATAGAAATCTCAAAATACACTGGAGGGGGGCTTTAAAGGGACTGTTTGTTACTTCTTACACGTATAAATCACCTGGGTCGGTGTCCCATGCGCGCTCGTATATGCCAGCGCGCATATGCACACTGGCACATGCGCGCTCGCGTGTGGCTACGCTGTTCAGACTCAGACTCCAACACAATCTACACGGAAGCACCAAAACCGCAAAGTTGTATCTAGTGAAGCCCGTCTTGCAAAACAGTGTTGGCCGCAGTCTGAGGACGCGGGGGAGACCGTAGCTTTGGTCTCCAGGACCGGAGTCTCTGCTCCTCTGCCTGCTTGCCTTCACTCAGCTCGCTCCACCTGACGTGCATGCGCGCACACTACACACTGCAGAAGAGTTAGTAGCTCTGAGAATATCTAGTGAATGTACCGTGGACATTTGTGCAGAAATAACTGCTGCAGCTCCTCCAGACCAACAGAGGTTTCCCGTGTCTTGTGAAGTGGCGGGGCTCCGCAGCGAGAAACGTTATCGTCTCCGACCGGGTGCTGGTGTCTCCCTCCGACCGCGGTCGGGAGGCTGAAGCAGGAAAAGCCAACACTAGGATCAGCATTGATTCATAGAGAGACCTTCGTCTGGTCAGCTAACATTACTGCCAAGCAGGTGAAATATAGAGTGATATTGTGGTTTTAGCTGACGTGTGTCGCCTCACTAGTTTTGAGCGATGCTCGTTCATGTCTATGTAGAGCGAGCACAAGCGCGAGCCCGATGCCGACTTTCATTGAGTTAACGTTACCACAGGTGTCGCTGTTAACAAGCATTTCTGATTCTTACAAACAGTACCTTTAAAAAATTGACTTGAAAAAAAAATGTGAACCTACCCTTTAAGTTGACCCACATAAAGTAGATAATTTCACATTTTGTTTTAATAAACTAAAGCCTATCTTGATATACTTTTAAATCTCTTAAAACATATGGATGGCCTCACTGTTAGACTATGATCTCCTGTTGTAAACACACACACATCCTGTATACATGCCCTTAAGGGTGAGTCTGTACAGTGTGTTGAGGCTAGGCTACCATAGCAACACATTTAGATGTGGCTACTATAGCAACACATTTAGATGTGGCTACTATAGCAACACATTAATGTAGACACTGTAACGTTAAAGTAACGGACTGCAGTCTGTTGACGAGCCTTTCTGCATAAACAAACAGTGTAAACAGCCTGAAGTCTTCGTTATATAACACCGCCTTGATCTCACTGCACGTTATAAAGATCACACACCTGGATGGTGTCGACTGTTATCAGTAAGAGGCTCCGCGGTGTTTCCATTGTTTGATCTGAATCAAAGATCACAAGGAATAAACTATATACTGGTGTAACAGTAGTCAGCATCAGAATAACTGACCGGCTAACCGACAGTCTGACTCATTTTAGAGAAGAGTTGAGTGTTTTTAAGGGAGATAGAAAACAAGAGAGACTCACGGAGAGTTGAGGAGCTGCTGCTGTTTGCTGGCCGCTGCCATGTCCTCACATGTACGGTAATACACCTAATAGACACGCAGCGCAAATACCGTAATACACCTAATAGACACGCAGCTCAAACACTGTAATACACCTAATAGACACGCAGCTGCAATACCGTAATACACCTAATAGACACGCAGCTCAAACACTGTAATACACCTAATAGACACGCAGCGCAAATACCGTAATACATCTAATAGACACGCAGCTCAAACACTGTAATACACCTAATAGACACGCAGCGCAAATACCGTAATACACCTAATAGACACGCAGCTGCAATACCGTAATACAGCTAACAGACACGCAGCTCAAACACTGTAATACACCCAATAGACAAGCAGCTCAAATACCGTAATACATCTAATAGACAAGCAGCTCAAATACCGTAATACATCTAATAGACACGCACTAAAGCACTAAATGCTTTAGGGCCAAAATACATTTTTCTGATCTTCTGCTATGTTATGAACCATCCAGACCTCTCAGGTCATCTGGATCAGGTCTGCTTAGTGTCCACCAGAGTCAGAACTAAACATGCAGAAGAAGCATTCAGTTTTTATGCACCAAATATTTGGAAAACCCAGAAACCTGCAGGACCAACTCCAACTCTGAGTTCTTTTAATTCAAAGCTTAAAACTTTCCTGTTTGCTGCTGCCTTTTATTAATCCAGATAATGATCTTATACTGCACTAGAGCTTTTACTCTTGTGTGTTATATTCTATTTTAGCTTATATCCTAGCTTTTATTTTTAGCTTGTTTTTTTATTTTCTAATCTTTAATGTTTTTATGTTTTTATAACTGTTTTAATTATGTCTTGATGTTCTTTTGCACTTTGTCGCAATGTTCTTGAATGTTTATGTAAAGCACTTTGAAATGCCCTCTTGCTGAAATGTGATATACAAATAAAGCTGTCTTGCCTTGCAGCTCAAATACCGTAATACACCTAATAGACACGCAGCTCAAATACCGTAATAGACTGCAGGCGCAGGGACATGATGTGCTGCTCCATGACCAGCAGGTTGCACTAAAGCACCTCAGAGAGGGAAAGTAAGTAGTATATTATGATCAGTGGTGGAAAGTTACTTAACACATTTAATCAAGTTGTGTATCCTACTTAAGGACAATTTTGAGGTACTTGTACTCAGGGAGCTATTTGGGAAAAAATCAGAGGGGGACGAGGGGGCATTTATAGAAAAATTGTGAACTTTAAAGGTCCCATATTATAAAAAAGTGAGATTTTCATGTTTTTTTATTATAAAGCAGGCTGAAGTCCTATATAAATACTGTGAAAGTATCGAAACACTCAATCCACACAGCCCGTATTCAGTAACTCTGCATTTGAAACAAGCTGTCAGGATTTCTGCCCATTCGTGATGTCAAAAATATACAATATTTAGACCCTTGACACAGATTTAAACGTAAACATTCATAAAGTGTAAAATAACCAATATGTCTTGTTTGTTCCTTGTTACTGATAGAGAGTTCAATCATCCAATCCACCAAACAACTCAAAACAAGAGTCAACACCAACAGGAGAAAACACTGTTTACCATTGGCAGAGCATTTTGGCAAATTTTTCTTGGACGCTACCCACATAATCAGCTGTGCTGCTCATCCCACAAATGCATGATCCTTACAAGTTGGACATCATTGTAAAGGTAAATAAACAGGCTTTCCAACGATGTAAAATACAATGCCAATTAGCATTGTAACAACAGAGAAATAATACACCAAACACAAGTTTCCGAACGTTTTAGTCTCAGTTTATATAAAAAGCACCAATGACCAACATTTCTTGTTCACAAACAAAACTGCTTTGCCTGTCGAGATTAAAGATACATTACAACCAAATCAAATCACCCGATTCAACTGTTATCAGGCCATCACATAGGCGTTATCAGTCACTATAAGTACACTACTAACACAAAGACAAGACAGGATGAAAACCCTGTGTTTTGTGACTGCTGCTTCTGCTCCTGTCATAATTACTACGGTCGCCAGAGGTCGCTGTTGTGTTCTTTTATACCTTTTTTCAGTGAATGTGCCATGTGAATAGATGATAAAACCTACTAGTGGCTGTAGTAGGCCCCTATTGACCCACATCTATGGGGCTTATAGCGACTAATAACGTCTATTTAATTCCCTGATAACAGTCTAATCGGCTGATTTAAATGCAGTGTTAAGTACAAAAAATTATGACACTGTGACAGCCCTTCCTGTCTGCAGGAGCTGCACCTGAAGGCACCATGATCAACAGCACAGGACATATCTGGGAAAGGTGTGTTTAATGTATAAAGGTCAGAGCAGCAGAGATCCTCCCTTCACACACGTCCGTTGCTTTATCTTATCAAACACAACACAGATGAAGCACACACTCGCTCATCCACTCTGATAATAATAATAATTATTATTTATTACTTACTGATAATAATAATAATTATTATTATTATCATTATAATGGATGACCTGAGGCAGGGGCTGGGAGTACAGAAGGAGAGACTCAGTGTGGAGATGCTAAACCATTCAGAGCTTTATAAACTAAAATCAGTTCTTAAAGAGACAGGATGCAGCTGTAAAGGTGTTGAAATAGGTGTAAAATGCTCTCTTTTAAAGCTGAAATCTGCTCACTGATGTTTTGATGATCCAGTTAAAGGAGTACTGCAATAGTCCAGACGAGAGTACACCAACATGAATCACTTTCTTTTCATCAGATCTAGTCTGACTTCTGATATATTTGTGCTCACTGAGGTTTAAATACTGATGATAAGCTTTGAGCGTCATGTTGAGTCTGCTTTGAATCACTATAATTTCAGTTTTGTCCTCATTTAATTTCAAATATGTGTTACACATCCACCTGAATGGATTGAGAATTTTTAAATCACATGCACCTTTTAATTTTTATCTTAAGGTTAAAATTTTTCAATGGAGGTGCAAATTCAAGGGGTGGCTCCAAATTTGGGGTTAATTTGTGGCTAAATTAATATATTTCAACTTTTTTAATGGATTATCTGTTCGATTTAAGTGGGTTTTAAGGGGGTAAAACTCCCTTAAAAGTTTTTTAAGAGGTTAAAAACAGTGATGTTTTTCATGAAATGCATCCCTGAATTTTAAAGGTATAAATTAAGGAATGTTTTCATGTTATTTGGTCAATTTTGGGTGTTTTTTCCCACTTTAAAAGTCCCTTAAACTGTGCAGATTATCCTGATCACTACAGATGAAAATGAGCTTTTAGCTATGTCTGGTATGATAGATGTATTGCGCATTATCCCTGCTAAATAAACAATATAATAATTAAAAATACCTTAATACATAACAATCAATCACCCATAAATTAGCCCCTTAAAATACACTAAATGCTTATCTTGATGAAGAGTGTTTCTCTCCTCTTCCAGGCCTTCACACGTACAAACTCTGACAAGGTTTCTGGAAAAAAAGATTCATTTATTTTCTACATCACTGAGATGTCAAATAAATTTTCTTCCAGATTAATGAACCGTTTGGTCTCAACATTAAGAGGAAAAAAGTCAGTTGTCAGCTGAACACTTACAGATCGACACTTTTAAGATGAATCGTTTTCTTCAATTGTCCTAAATAAAATCCAATCATGAATGTTGACTTTTAATTATATCCTTTATTATTTTAATTATTACCTCATGGAACTTTCTGGCCATCAGGAAGTAAAACTTGTTTCCTAGACAGCAGTCTATTTGTGGTAACAGTGACGTTTGGTGATTTATGTGTTTGAAAATAAACCTGTTCAGCTGGATTCTCTTCAGCTCATGACTCTGAACACATTAACTTATTAATCTGCAAATGATAGTGATCAAATACATCCTGTAAAACAAGAGTTTCATGATCCAAACTGAACTCTGCATGTGTTCCTCACTAAAAGAAAGACCTCTAACATCTCTTTGAAGCTATTCAGCTGATCATCAGTGACCAGAGCAGTGATGATGTTTATCAGCTGTTTCATGGAGATTTAGTTTGAAAGGCTGAAAGAAGAGTTAAGTGATGGAGGGATTAACCTGTAGCCTATATAGCTTCAGTATTCTCTCTCTGTTTTATGTATTATTATCATCTTTCTCCATCTTATGTAGTTATCTGATTATTTCTATTTTGAGCCATGTCCTTCTTCTTTTTCAAACCTTAAAGCTGCAGTAGGCAGAATGGTTTTGGCATCATTGGGCAAAGATTCCATAATAACCTTTCAGCATATTGTAATTCAAGTGTTCTGAGAGACAACTAGACTTCTGCTCCTCCTCTTGGCTCTGTTTTCAGGCTTTAAAAAATCTAGCCCGTAACGGGAGACTTTGGCCAATCACAGGTCATTTCAGAGAGAGAGAGCATTCCTATTGGCTGTTCATTCAAAGGCAGCTGTCAATCACTCGCAAACTCCGATCAAACCGTCAGACTAGGCAGCGCTGATCAAATATTAATCAATATACTGTTACTCTAATGCTTTTTTCTCACCTTAAATGTTTTCAGAAACATCTTGTAGTGTACTGTTTAGCTGTAAAATGAGAAACTTTCTCCGGGACAGCCGGTACAATAACCTTTTATTTTAATGTTAATAAAATGTACCCAAATTCACAAATATGTAGGATATTACTGACATACCTGTAATATTACGTCACAAAGTCTGCTGTATCAGCCTTGTGTTTACTACGTGTTTATTTGCATATAGAGCGGGGAAGTGAGATCTGATCAGAAGTGGTCACTGGAGACGCATTCTAATGCCAGGTGTGAACAGATGTACTTAAAGCTGTCCACTTGTGATCGGATCACTCAGGACGTATGTTAATACCAGGTCTGAGCAGGGCCTGATGTTGAATGTTTTTTCATATCTAATGCCAGTCTGAATGTGGCCTTTGACCTACATGTACATGCAGGTACATGTACTGAAATGGGGAATTAAATCTGTAGCTCGATCTTTGATACAGAACTTTAATTTTATTCATAAACATTTCTTTGAGGAAGGTACACACTCCTGTAAAGCTTCACAGTGTATTTCTCTGTGTTCAGTGATCCATCAGATGACAGCTCGGCAGGAACAAAAGCAGCCAGTCATACTGACAGTTTCCTTACTGAGCCTTGCCAGGCTGAGCCGAGCCCATCAACCTGCCAGACACCTGCCTGGTCGGTTTACTGCTGACTGCTAACTAAAACTTCCTTTAACTCACACTGAGTCACCAAAACAACATCAGCAGGAAATTCACCAACTCACTCAAAGACTGTGAAGAAGCGTCTTTATGTTTATAGTCATAAAAGCTACTAAATGGAGATTCTGTTGTCAACTATAGACATACAGTATATGCAAAATATATTGTACAAATATACATTCAAACTGTCTAAACAGCAGTTATGATTTTCATTTCCTCATTTTGAGGCATCACTTCCTGCACAAAGCGAGATCATCAGAAACACAGCAGGACAAACATTTCACTTATGTCAGTGTATAAAAATGAAGGTTGGCTGTGACCAACTGTGGTAAAAACAACAAAGCTTTCATCATGTTTTTGGATATTTTTTGGAAATATAATGGCCTTTGTCCATCTCTTTGATTTCCTTCCTGCTCCTCAGAGGTTGAACCCTTTAGATTTGAATGACCTTTCCTTTAGCGCCACTCTCACGATGAACTTTACATGTTTAGCTCCACTGAAGGTAAGACTTTAAGAACAGATACATTTTCATGATGTTTGTTCATGTCGTGGCTGTAATGAACTCTGCAGCATGTAGGGGGAGCTTACAAGAGTTTAGACTGTCTGTTTATGTTCAGTACAGTGAGAAACCTCCGGGTCTGAAAAGTAAAGCAAATGCAGAAGTGCCTTAAACCTGCATTCTTTCTAATAGCCAGCAGGGGGCGACTCCTCTGGTTGCAAAAAGAAGTCTGATTGTATAGAAGTCTATGAGAAAATGACCCTACTTCTCACTTGATTTATTACCTCAGTAAACATTGTAAACATGAGTTTATGGTCTCAATCGCTAGTTTCAAGTCTTCTTCAATACAGCATGATGTTCATTTAGTAAATTATGGTCCCATTTAGAGTCAAATAGACCATAAAGCAGGGGATGATTTAAAGCGTGTCTACCTTGTGATTGACAGGTCGCTACCATGCCGTTGTCCGGTCTGGGAGTTGTCCGTGTTTTCGTCTTACAACTTTAACCCTTTCACAGTTTGTTTTCAGTTCATGAATGTTAATTGTAACATTTTGGTCGCCTAAAAATATCTTATTCAACGTTCGGTTGTACTTAGCTCCACCCTCTCGTGTCACTTCTGGTTGCAAAGAAAGTATAATGCTGAACTTGAGGCTTCAAACCGGCAGTCAACAAACCAATGGGTGACATCACGGTGACTATACGTCTACTTCTTATATACAGTCTACTGTATGGTTCAGTTCTGCAGCTAACGTTCCTGCAAGTCACACTTAATACAGGAGCCTCTTATATTAAAGCTAATGTCAGTGAATGTGGAGATTAAAGAATAAATGAACTGAAACTGAAACGATCAGTTTAGGTATCAATCCAGGACTATACATTTATCATCTTATCATGAAGTATTCAGCGCTGAGCTCAGGCTCTGCTGATGGAGCTGAAGATTAGATAACACAGTGTCGTTACCTGACAACCCCATCAGCGGGACAATAGAGGGGAGATGGAGGAATCTGCTGCAGCTCAGGTTACATCACTCTGGAAGCTGAGGCCATGAAGCCACAGGCCATTGATACATATTTTTTTTTAAAGTTTGATTATTTGGGTCCCCATTAGCTGTTACCTCGGCAACAACTCATCAAAAATCATATAGCCTATTCTTGGCCTTTCTTCTTCTGAAATCTCTTTTTACCACCGCAATGGTTATTTTTTATTTTAGCAGCTACATCTGATTAGCTTTTCATTTTTATTTTATTTTTATGTTGAACAAAAGCCATTTTGCTTTCTATTATCCATTTTACTGGAAACACTGCGATAATTGTTTAAAGGTGCTAAATGCGAGATTGGGAGGATTTCTATTGCTAGCACGCTCACATACACTAACATGCACTAAAAGCATGTGCAGCTGGCCCGGCAATGTCAACAAAGCACAGAGAAGCTCTGATTACAACACACACAAAGGGAGAATAACTTCATTCTCTGCTCAGGTAGACATTACTCCTCTATATCATTTTTCTAACAAGGGGGATGGCACCCCCCCTCATATCGCCTACTGTATACTGTACATGAGAACATGTTGACAATGTTCTCAATGTGTTAACAGAGAACAGCTGAAAGGTTTTGTCTTACTTGTTGTATTAAATAGGATAAGTAGTTTGGAGAAGCAACAGAGGAGTTCTGGTTCCAGGTTTTGGACCAGGTTTTGCCTCGGGAGTCCTCGCCCCCTCTGACTCATGTCCACACGGAGTGTTGTCTCCATCAGGAGAAGGTTTCCCGGTCAGGAGGATCAGATGACCGCGCCTGGAAACCAGACCCAGCTCGGCGATTATCTGAGGTGTTTGTCCGACAGCTCGCCTGCCAAATGAGATGCTTGTTGTTTCCATGGATGCGTTGTTTACAGTGTGAAGTGTGAAAGGCTGCATGGTCACAAACAGACCTGAGATCAGGTGTTACCACATACAACAATATCAAGGTATCTCATACTGTTAGTTTAGCACAAAGACTGGAAGCAGGGGAAAACTGTTAGCCTCACTCTATCATAGGAGGGAACATCCACCTCCAACTCTGTCTGATTCACACGTTGTTTCTTATTATTACTAAAGCTACTAACCGCTCCATCCTGCAGCGAGCTAGCAGAGTTCAGACAGATCAAACCAACAACTCCACTATAGTTCAGGACTTTAGAGATGCTGTGTTCAGTTAGGCTACTAAATGGAATAATGCTATTATTATGAGCATATTCTGAGACAAAACACAATAAAGTTGAAGATTAATTATACACATTTTATTCTTATCTTATTCTAACATTTTAATTATCCTATTTTTATTTTTTTACTGCTTATTTGCACCAACGAACCAAAGCAAATTCCTAGTGTATAACTGATTCTGATGTTTGATTGAATGAATACAACTCCCACCGTCTAGACTGCAAGTGTATCAGACGTGCTTTTCACTTGCACGTCTCACACAACAAATACGCTGTCATTTTAATCTATGCAGATGTCTACACTGCCTCTGTGCAGGTGCGTGTCTCAGCTCCGTCTCACAGGTGTAACCGCGACTTGAAACGTTTATTTACACTTCAATTCTACTAAGGAAACTGTTTTTCCCCACTGTGTCTATGGCCGCAGAGCCAACACATTCTCACTCCCAACTCGTCAAATACCGCTGCTTGGTCAGTGCCCCTTGGCATCAGAGACCAACACACGGGGTACCCTTCTTGGGTTACTTTTGGACGAACCGGGGACGGCATGTCAATATAAGCTCAAAATAAACTTCTGTTTTCACAGGAAGTTAGGTTTAGGCAACACAACCACTTAGGTAGGGTTAGGAAACGGTCATGGTTGACGTTAACCTCACTGACTAGTACCTCACGGGGCTGACGATACCAACAAGTCACGTGACAAAATAAGTCAACGTTACACCGGTCTCCTGGTTGAAAATCTTGTGTTTGTTTGACCCATCCACCACCCCTACTGCCCTGAGCGGACTCTCAAGCTATTAATACTACGTCACTTGCTCAGACCGCCGAATAACGCTGAAGGTGGGTTTACATATGAGTTAGTTGAAATTGCTAAAGGGTGCCTCTGTGCGTCGGTTTCCGATGCCAAAGGGTGCTTACTTAACGGCAGTATTTAACGAGTTGGGAGTGAGAACGGGTTGACAGAGCAGCGGCTGAGAGGCAGCGATGCAGTCATCACTGGTGGCCCCCACCGACTGGTGCCAGTTAAGAGTCGTGAGTGAGGAGTCAGCAGCCAATCAATGGCAGCATCGAACAGGCAATAAAAGGTGTTTTGAGAAAGTGTGAGTCACTGCAACCGTGTGAGGTCCTTGAGCACGCAGCCATAAATGAGCACCCAAAATATTATGCAGCAGTGTCTGAGATTAGCCGTGGACAGACACAGCGATGCACACACTCACTCACATAGTCGATCTCAAGATAATAAGGGAAAAGGTAACGCCTGCACACTGACTTTATGCAACACAAGTTTATTAATGACTACGTTTCGATCCTACCTGGTTCTTTGTCAGGACAGAATGTTTGAAAAGTGGAAACCGCACCCAGGTGTGATTCATCCAAAAAACCCAGTGGTTAAAAACCCACAAACAATTAACAATTTAATAATAGACTACAAAGAAAAACTACACAAAAGACCGTATTACAAAAGCCATACTTCTAAATATGAAACATGTATGTTATTTATAAACATTATATCATCACATTAAAAAATACTGCATTAAAGGACCACTGTGTAACATTTAGGCAGATCTATTGGCAGAAATGGACATACGTATGTTTTCGTCAGTGTATAATCACCTGAAATTAAGAATTGTTCTGTTTTCGTTACCTTAGAATGAGCCATTTATATCTACAAATGGAGCTGGTCCTCTTCACAGAGCCGGCTGCCATGTTTCTACAGTAGCCCAGGACGGACAAACCAAACACTGGCTCTAGAGAGGGACATTCACATTTTCGTGTCGCCCACAGTAGTTTTCCTACACGCTTGGCACACGGGAGAACTTTCAGTTGGTTACAATCTGCAACATCACCACTAGATATAATAGCTTTTGAAGGAGGCTAAATAACGCTCCAAACTTACGCTAAATTTTGGTGAGGAAAAACTGTCATGGTCATTTTCAAAGAGTCCCTTGATCTCTGACCTCAAGATATATGAATGAAAATGGGTTCTATGGGTACCCACGAGTCTCCCCTTTACAGACATGCCCACTTTATGATAATCACATGCAGTTTGGGGCAAGTCATAGTCAAGTCAGCACACTGACACACTGACAGCTGTCGTTGCCTTTTGGGCTTCAATTTGTTATGATTTGAGCATATTTTTGTATGCTAAATGCAGTACCTGTGAGGGTTTCTGGACAATATTTGTCATTGTTTTGTGTTGTTAATTGATTTCCAATAATAAATATATACATACATTTGCATAAAGCAAACATATTTGTCCACTCCCATGTTGATAAGAGTATTAAATACTTGAAAAATCTCCATTTAAGGTACATTTTGAAAAGATTAAAATGATTAAGCGTGTGATTAATCATGATTAAATATTTTAATAGACTGACAGATCTAGTACTACTGTATATGAAGAGCCAACCATAATTAAAGGGACTGTTTGTAACTTTTTACACGTATAAATCTACCGGGTCGGGATCTCGCGTATGCGCGCTCACGTATGCGCGCTCGCGTATGCCCCGGAGGCTGAAGCAGGAAAAGCCAACACTAGGATCAGCAGTGATTCATGGAGAGACCTTCGTCTGGTCAGCTAACATTACTGCCAAGCAGCTGAAATATAGAGTGATATTGTGGTTTTAGCTGACGTGTGTCGCCTCACTGTTTTGAGCGATGCTCGTTCATGTCTATTTAGAGCGAGCAAGTGCAAGCCCGTCGCTGACTTTCGTTGACTTCATGGCCACAGGTGTCGCTGTTAACAAGCATTTCTGAAAGTTACAAACAGTCCCTTTAAAAAATTTTTTAAAAAAATAGAGCAAATGTTTGACAGCATTCTCTGGATTCATACCTCTAGAGTCTGGAGAGGGGGAATATAATAACTTTCTCGTTGGAAGTATTTAAAAACAAAACGAACACAATTAGTCTGGTTACTGTTGTTGTTGTTGTTGTTGTTGTTGTTGTTGTTGTTATTGTTGTTGTTGATGTTGATGCAGAGCTGCTGCAGGTTGTCATGGTGATAAAAGGAGTCACGCTGGTCAAACATCTATAAGTCTGTCTCTCACAGTGACGCTCCATCACACTGAACCTCCAGAGGAGCTCACAGACACTCTGTGAGCCGCCGGGCGTGTCTCTGCTCGGCTGATGGGGATTCCGGTTTTTCCTGTCGGCTCCTACCTGGTTCAAACCGCAGCAGCTCTCTGAGTCCAGCTTCATCATTCACCGAGCAGCAGCAGCAGCAACAGCAACAACAGGATGGCCCACAACACTGCCACCATGGGGAATCTTCCCAGCGGGATCGGAATATGTACGACCATCCCAGACATCCTCTACCTGCCCGAACTGGTAAGAAAACAGCAGCTGCAAGACGCACTTTAAACAGCTTTATATGATCAGGAACCTTCTGTCTGTCTGCGGCCAGCGGTGCGCACTTTTACGCACGGTGCGGTCACTTTTACGCACGGTGCGGTCACTTTTACGCACGGTGCGGTCACTTTTACGCACGGATGAAAACACCAATTAGTAAATTAAAGTAGAGAGTCTGACTGAAAAAGGTCGATGGTTAAAAGCAGTTGATAGTAAACGTGTTGCTGGTTTGTAGTGTGGAGACTGAAGGCTCCTCCTGACTACCTTACTGACTGATGGACATTATTTATTTATTTTTATAATATGTTTATTGGGTTTTCTTATTTTCACAAACACAATAAGAATACAAAAAAAACAAACAACAAACACTGGTACAGCTCAGATAAAAAAAAATGTATATAGGAGGTCATAGGAAATAGTCATGTTCAAGAGACTCCTTGTGAGATAATGGAGGAGAGATCAGGTCCAATATAATTCAGATAGGGGCTGTCAAATATTGTAGAACTGATCTACTTTGGCATGTAGAATATTTGTGAGATATTCCAAAGGGACCATCTCAAATGTGACTTTCCAGCCTTGGACAGAGGGTTTCTTATCACTGATCCACTGTAGTAATATATTTTTTCTAGCAGCAAATGTAAGAATGTTATATAACCTTTTGTATTTTATTTATTAACATCCTCCGCTGGTTTTCACACTGCAGAGAACATGTTAACAACTTATTAAGTTTAAATACTAAAATCATGTTTCCTCTGATTACATCACTCCTGTCAAATGTCCATATTCTGGTTTTACTGGTTCTATTTCCTGAAACAAGAGGCCATAAACTGCACTGAGGACAAGAGGAAATTATTTCACCACATTCCCTTTCTTGGTTTAACCACAAAACATCTCAACTCTCTGATTTGCAGGTTGATATTGATGTGTAGTGTTGACCTTTGTTTTCTGTCATTGAATCAGTGTTTACATGGTTCGCCTCAATGTCACATTTATACCGTTTCTGATACTAAACATTATTATTATTATATATTATTATTATTATTACTAAAAGATAATAATTATTATTATATTTGGAAATGAAATGGACATTCTGTCTTTTATTAAAGAAACAGTGTGTAGGATTTCGGGGATCTATTGGCAGAAATGTATTCAGAATATTACGACTGCGAGTAACGTTATTAACTCTGGGCCAAGCAGGAAAAGTTAACAGTGTGTGGTTTTTCCGTTCTGGGCTAATGTAGAAACACGGCGGTGCCACATTGTGGACTCTGTGGAGAGGACCCGCTCCTTAAGTAGATATGAAGGGCTCATTCTATAACGAAAACACAACACTCCTTATTTTCAAGTGATTATACACTAAAGAAAACATACTTGTTAATATCATATTCTATTTCTGCCAAAAAAATCCCCTATTTGTTACACACTGGTCCTTTTATGAAAAATTAGCATCATCGCTTTATGTAGTGACACAAATACAATACGATAGTGGCGTAAATCCAGCACATTTGAATGACATCCCGAAATTGGCCAAAGTCCCGTACACTGGCCTGACTCCGGGTGTCGATGCTGACCTGATTTCAGCTCAAATGCATCAACTTTGCATGAACCAAATTCCAAATATTGCAGCACAATTTGGGCAACAGTCGTCTCTCATTTGGTCCTGTGGTGCCAGAACACGGCATATTTGAAATTTATAGGAAATGTAGTTAAGTAATTTGTAATCTGCAATATTATAAAAAGAAAAAGTACGAAAGAAGGTAAGGGGTCAGAGGATCACAGCAGCCAGACGTTAGACAGAACAGATATTATTCCTACAATGAACCTGCGTGACGGAGGAGAGATCGGAACAAAAATACGAGCTGATACAAAAAGATAGAAATGTTTTTATTGTTCATATTTAACGTCAAAGAGACGTCAGCACAGTCTGAACAGAGGAGGAATGTTGCAGGTGTTTTCTCATGCATTGACTCTCTCTCTCACACACACATGCACATACACACTCGCACACACCCGCACACACCCACACACACACACACACACACACCCCCACACACACACACACGAACAGTGTGTGAGCAGGTGGAGTCTGGTGGAGCTCCATGAATAATGCAGCCTGTCAATCATCAGAGGTGTAGAGTGAACGAAGGCAGCGACGCCCTGCTCTGTGCTGGAAATACAGGGTAGACAGAATAATGGAAATACACCAGCTAATAAAAAGACTTAACTAGAATAACAGAAACTGCTACAAAGGGTCAGAGCATTCAAAGAATGTGTTTTATAATAAGCTTTAAATGGCTCAAAAAAGAGCGTTTGTGGTGATGTGTGCATCAAACAAAAGCCTGGGCGCCTGCAGGGCACGTTCTAAAAATAGCATGAGTCACCGGTAGCGTTCGGTCCGTTGCATGTTTGGCATTGTTTTTCTGGTAACCGAGAATGTTTGGGTAAAATGCTGCGCTCGTCACTGTCACCTTTTACCCAGCCGTCCAAACACAGTGGTGGAGGGGCGGGACAAATACCACAAAGACCAACTGTCTGACCGTCCTACATGTAGCCTACGAGTGCTGAACAACAACAACAACATATTTCCTCGTTCACAAAATCTCAGCCCACATAGAACGGTGGGACCGTCCTCTCTCCCTACGTGCTGCAGCCTTCCCTTCATCCAGAGCAAGTAGTCTACCATGAACCGACAAACAAGTCGCCCTCCATATTATACTCTACCCTTCAAGTAGTTTTTTAGTCTCAAAAAAGGTTGGTGACCCCTGGCCCAGATCCAACAAAAAAAATCTACCTCCAACAACTTCGTCCGTCTGATTTACATGTTGTATAATGTTTATTGATCAGGTGTAGAAATAGAACTGTAAAAAGGAGTTTTACCAGCGTTGGAGCTTTTTGTTGACCAACAACCTTCTGGGAGCAGTGACTGATCACAGCATCTCTACAGTGCTGTCAACTAAACCAGGATGCACTGGTTAGTAGCTTGTTAAATAACAAGATACAACCAGAAATCTCCTTAGGTTTCAGGCAACACACCTACTTGGTTCGGTTTAGTAAAAGATCAATGGTTGGGTTAAAATGAACCCTTTCTGACAGAAATCCCTGCAAGCAAACTGTATATAAATAGACTGTATATAAAAATAGACGACATGGCGGTCATGTCTAGAAGGTAACCCACAAATTGCGAAACTCTTGAGAGATGGTTAAGGTTAGGCATTTACCTTGAATGGTTAAAGTTTGACATTGACCTTGAATAGTTAAGATTAGACATTGACCTTGAATGGTTAAGGCCAGGCATCGACTTTGAATGGTTAAGGTTAAGGACGTTTTTGCATGTTTTCGCAATTTGTGGGTTAAGCCAAAACATCTGGATCGCCCCCTGGTGGCTGGCTGCAGTATAGGTCATAAATCCCGCCCCCTCCATGTTAGCGGATGGGACATGGACCAAACTAAAAAGTCAAAGTACATGTCAAATAATTTTTTCCCAAAGATGTTTTCTGTCATTTTAGGTATGATGTATGATGTATATCGCAGGTTTAGCCCTCTGATTACTTCTGCGCAGACTGGCTCCAAATGATGTAAAAAAAACTCAAGATGATAGCTCCCATATCTGGGATATTTTGCCTTAATTTTTGTACGGTGGGAAGAAGTGTAGAGGCGTCATCCATTTATATATACAGTCTATGGATACAACCTGTTCAGACAGAGTGGGAGGTGGAAAGGTTTTGTTAAATGTTGTCTGTCTAGAAATGTGCTAAGATATGAACATCAAGGGAGTTAAAGATTCCCCTCAGTTGCTGTAAAATAGCTCAGATTCAAAGAGTCTCCATCAGTTTAAGTCGAGTCAGGCCGAGATAACAGGACTAAAACATGTTGAGCACATTTCTGCTAGATGTTGTTGCTAAATGCCTGAATGTCATCCTAAACAGTGAAACATACAGTTTAGAGCTGAAACTGTTCTGCTCTCGTCAAAGAGTCTCCTTCCTTCCAAAGACAATTTTCCACATTCCACACACTCCTCTGGTTGCAAAAAGAAGTCTGATTGTATAGAAGTCTATGTGTTTTCAGTTCAGGAAAGTTAATTATAACCTTTTGGTCGCCTAAAAATGTCTTGTACAGCGTTCGGTTGTACTTAACTTCACCCTCTCGTGTCACACAAAATACCAAAATGGCGATGGCCAAAAGGCTTCAAATAGGCAGTCCACAAATGTGACGTCACGGTGACTTTATGTCCACTTCTTATATACAGTCTGTGCCTTCAACACACTGTTAGTCAAAGAATGATGGATTTATTGCACAATGCCATTTAGTATTGAAAGTATGAGAATGGAGTAAAACTGAAATGAAGAAAGAAAATAAAGGAAACAATGAGTATGATAAGCCTCATTAATATACATTTCCATCATGTATTATATGC
Organism: Sebastes umbrosus; assembly: GCF_015220745.1. Taxonomy (NCBI): domain Eukaryota; kingdom Metazoa; phylum Chordata; class Actinopteri; order Perciformes; family Sebastidae; genus Sebastes; species Sebastes umbrosus. The sequence goes on from NC_051271.1 coordinate 17,216,963, forward strand.
CTCATAAAGCCTGACTGATATATCTGGCTACTAATGGCCTATAGCCAGCTGAAAGCCACTAACAGGACAGGTTAGGTTACATGGTGAACAATGAATAGCGCCTAACACCAAACACATGATCTAACCTAGCCGTCCACAAAAATATAAACAACGACGCATGTATAGGCATCTTATAAAAACTGTACTTACAGACAATACTTCTCTAAGGGATTCTAAAAGAAGATGGATGTAGATGCTTTGACGACAGTCCCACAATGTGCTTTCTTCCCAGGAGTGCAAGGAAACAAAAATGGCCTCCTGCAGGGTTCAAAGGGCAAGCAATAAGGCTTGTACTATACAAAACAGAATCAACACCAGCTAGTGGCTGCAAGATGAACTGAAAGTTTATTTTTCTCAGGTCCCAAACAGAAATAATTAGTTGATTAATTAATTAGTTAAAGGAACAGTGTGTAGCATTTAGGGGAATCTATTGGCAGAGATGGAATATAATATTAGTTAGAGCTGTCGATCGATACAAATACTTCATTTTTTTTAGATGATTAATTGATTAATAATCAGCTCATGAATTGATAATAAAAACAATTGTTAGCTGCAGTAAAACAAGTGGTGTCGGTGACATGATGTGTTAAGGTCTCCTCTCATGTGTCTCTGTTGTTCCTGCAGGTCTTCGGTGGTCTGGTCTGGATCCTGGTAGCGTGCACGTTTGTGGTGCCGCACAACCCTCAGGGCTGGGTCATGTTCGTCTCCGTCCTTTGCTTCACCGTGACTTTCATCTGGATAGTGGTGTTCGCCTGCGGGATGCATCACAACAAAGGCCGCTGGGCTGCAGCAGTAAGTCCTCCACACATTTTAGCAAAGACTTAATAATGTAAAATGAGAAAGTTTGTGACTCGGCAGCCATGTGGAGATCAGTTGAGGAAATACCAAGCACCGCCCACCAGCCGTAGCAAACTTTCTCATTTTACAGATAAACAGTACACTACAAGATGTTTCTGAAAACATTTGAGGCGAGAAATGGGCATTACAGTAACAGAATATTGATTCATATTTGATCAGCGATGCCTAGTTTGACCGTTTGATCGGAGTTTGTGAGTGATTGACAACTGCCTCCGTTGAATGAACAGCCAATAGGAACGCTCACTCTGAAATGACCTGTGATTGGCCAAAGTCTCCCGTCACGGGCTAGATTTTTTAAAGCCTGCAGAGCCATGAGGAGGTGCAGAAGTGTAGTTTTCTCTCAGAACACTTGAATTACAATATGCTGAAAAGTTATTATGGAAATTTTGCTCAATGCTGCCAAAAACATTCTGCCTACTACAGGTTTGATGTACGACGGCATATTAGGGCCATTGTATGTTAAAAAATAAATAATGACGGAGCTGGGAGTAATATTCAGAGAAAAAACTAAACATTTTCAAGATTAAATTTGGAAATTTACAAGAAAAAACTCACATATTCGCAAGATTATTAAGTCATAAATAGTGAATAATGGAGTGCAAAATGTGGTAACGTCAGCCACCGTCTGAATGTTGTTGCACTTAAACTAGTGTTATTATGGTAAGGATGGCCTCTGAGGCGAAGGTCCTGAAAGATACACGTACACGTTTTCTTTCATGTTCTTTCTGTGTTCTTTTATGAACATGAGTAAATACTAATATTGTAGAAGTTACAGAAAAGTAGAGATGAACAGCTTCTATCTTTGACTACACGAAGGCGTGTCTTGTTTGTCAGCCTCTGATTCTCAGCTCTCAGATTATGGAGGAATGTTAGGAACAACAGAACAAATGTGGGAATGCAACACAACACCATGACACACCAGTTTTGTGCAACCGTTTGTTTGTTTGTTTTGACTCTGTGCCAGTGCAAATAGTGATCGTTCATGTTCTGTTTTTGTTTTCCTCATCTGTCAGGACGTTATGTTTCACGGCATCGCGGCCTTCCTCTACCTCAGTGCTTCAGTGGCTTTGGCCAAAGTGACTCTGGAGATGAAGGAAGTGGGCGGCCAAAACTACCATCTGGACATCGCTGCAGTGGTGAGTCAGACAGTTTCATATTGAATGAACTGCAGAGAGGATGATCTGACCCAAAACCAATAAAACAGAATGACAGAGAGACCTGAACCTGCAGAACCACAGACCTGAATGGGTCCAAATAAACTCACTGGTTGTAGTTTTCAGTCAGTTTTCTTCTTCAGCTCTAAACCAGCTGAGAAACCGTCTGATTGACAGCATCATCACAGCAGTCAGATGCTTTTATGAAGAGCAGCGTTGGTGGATGTTTTTTCTGTGTCAGCCGTCACATACAGAGTAATCTGTAGTCCCACTAACAAAACACAATGATCTTAAAGGAACAGTTCAATATTTAGTGAACTCCTCTCCTTCTCTTTCTCTCTAAGAGTTAGATGTATAGATTGATACCACTCTCACGTCTGTACGCTAAATATGAAGCTACAACCAGCAGCTGGTTAGCTTCGTTTAGCATAAAGATCAGAAACAGGGAAAACAGCATTAATGCTTATTAAACCTTTCCCACTATTTCCCACAGTGTCAACCTATTTCCAAAGTTGATATCACTGAATGCACTTAGCTTGATATGTGTAATCCTTGCACCCTATTCGACTCTTATCAGCTCATAAATATGCGTTATCATTCGTTATAAACCTCATAGATGTGGGTCAGTAGGAGCCTACTACGTTGTAAAAGTGAAAGTGAAACTTAAAAGCAACATGTTCTAACATGTTGTAAAACTGAATGAAACATCACGTTTTGAACTCAAACAAAATAGCTTGTTTAGGCCTTCTTTAGGTTTATGGCAACAACATCACTTAGTTAAGTTAAGGGGGAAAAAATCGTGTTTTGGCTTAAAATAACTATGCTTCAAAAGTGAAAGTGAGACTTATGGTTGTGAACACAAAGACAGCTACATGTAGGTTTCAAATAGGATGTGAACCCCGGCCTCCTGGGTGAAAGTACTTCCATCCTTCATCCCCAACCTCCATCATATGAGTTTCATAATACTGTCTATACTACAGCACCTGGCTTCTGCTGTCATCATTATTACGGTCGCTAGAGGTTGCTGTCGTCTTCTTTTAATCCTTCTTTTGGTGATCTACCATGTGAATCCTCTAGAGGCTTATAACCACAATAACACATTTAATGACCTGATAACAGTCTAACTCTCTGAATCCTCAGTAAACTTGTAGCAGGTGTGCAGAACGGACTATTTTTAAACCTCAGTGAATAGAGTGCTGCAGCGATGACATATTTTTGTAGGCCAACCAGGAAGTTAGCATTGCCCTGGTTCCCTCGACAAAAAGTCAATGAGATTTTTCCAGTGGGTTTTGGATTATTGCAGAAAATAAGCTCTGCGGCAAACAAACATTTATGATATTTACACGTTTTGTTCAGCAAGATAATCTCCACAACTGAACACCTCTTCTATGATTTTTGAAGTGTGAATGCAACTGCCAGAAGTAAAAAGATAACGTTAGGCTATAAACGAACTACACCACGGTCTCATGAGCGCGAGTATACACAACAAGGCTGTAACGGTGGACGAGTCGTCTGATGACGTTTAGTAGTCTCATTTAGCCACTTGTGAGCAACCTCCTTTTTTAAGACACATAAAAGCTTCAAAATTCACGAGTGGGATATTTACTGACATATTTTATATTGTAGAACAAAACGTTAAAATCTCTTCAGCTTGTGTTAACCACAGACCCTATTTCAGGCATCTAACTAAAAACCCATTGACTACCAGACGAGGGAACCGGAGGTGCTAAAAATGCGAACTCATTTCCGGGTTTTAGGACTCATTCCTGAAACACTCTGTGGGGAAATCCAGCAGCTGAGAATTGATAGTTTGCTCTATTTTGTTTTACTATCAAGAAATTAATTCCACAAGACAAACTAGAATCAAACATGGATGTCATGAAAAACATTGTTCTTATTCAAGAAGATACCAAAGTCTTAATATCGGAGCTTCTCACAAGCACCTGAACATATCATGGAGGAAGTGTAATAATAGTGGGTGAAAACATGCTTAACAGCTGTTACGGTGCTGAGATTCTACAGGGCAGATTATTATGGGTGATCCTGTGGATGTTCATGGTCCTCAGAGGATCTAATCTTCCACTGATGTTCTCTTTGTCTCTTCAGGTCTTCTCGTACATGACGACTCTCCTCTACTTCGTCCACACCATCCTGTCTGCCATCCGATGGAAATCTTTCTGAACCAGAGCAGAAGTGATCTTTATCCTTAAAGCTTGTACATAAAGCTGCGGCATGGTGACGTGAAGGGAGGGCTGAAGGTGATGGAGACTCACTGCTGAGGTTTTTGTTCTTCCCTCTGCTGGTAGAGGAAGCTGTGACGCAACATCTGGATCACCACAGCGTCTCTCAGCGTCTGGTTGTCTGAAGCAGGAGGGGTTTTGAGGGATTTAAAGTGATGAAGTTTAGGCTTCACTGCCGGGTGGTTTGTGTCACAGAGCTGCTTCATCTGTTCTGTCAACAGATCCACAGAAACTCAGAAGCATTTAATCCAGATGTTGCAGAGCCGGTTAGCAGGTTCAACTACAGCCTCACAAATGAACAACAGTTTGAATCAACAGCAAAAAATGCTGAGCTGTTTCTATTATTTTGTCCACCCTCACATGTTGTAATGTGCACACTCGGCTCATCTCTGCCTCCTCTGAGCATCTTTACTGGTGTCCCTTTTGTTACGTTTTTCCTTTAGTTAAATCATTTAATTTGGTATTCTTGTTTCGCTCTCAGCTGATTTTATATTTTTATAAGTTTCTTAACAACAACATTTAATTAAATGTGGATCAGAACAG
>NC_051271.1:17226796-17274296 GCF_015220745.1 Sebastes umbrosus
AGTGGTAGTAGTGGTAGTAGTAGTAGTAGTAGTAGTGGTAGTGGTAGTGGTAGTGGTGGTAGTGGTAGTGGTAGTAGTAGTAGTAGTAGTAGTGGTAGTAGTAGTAGTAGTAGTGGTAGTGGTAGTAGACAATTCCAGGTAAAGAAGTTAGACAACCATGCTGTAATTGCATCATAAAAAAGGAAATGGCATAAATTCAGTTTCACATTCGCTCCTTTCCCGATATTTAACTTGATTTATTTGATATAAGCAGTTTTTAAAGAATCACGAGTTCCACTAAAAAAGAAAACAAACATAAAATGTTTTTGCAGTTGTTCAACGCTGAGGCTTTCTTGTCTTGATCTCTCTCCGTGAGAAGACAACTGAAGGTTTTAGTACAGAAACCTGATGTGACATCAAAGTGGCTCCACCTGCTGACGCCAGGTGGACATGACAAGCACCTGCAAATCTTTAATCTTCATTAAAATACATTTTGATCATCTGCATTTTCAACAATATCAATTCAGTATACTCACACTGTATTTGTCTCTCTACTGTAGGCTATATAAAAATTGTCATTGTTACTGGAGTAGTCAGCCTTTCCCACACAGGACTGAACTTTTACAGATTATAACTTATAACTATAACACATTTTTGTATTCTGAGACTCTGTGAGAGCAAAGGGTGTGACAAGTACACACATTTTGTATTGCTATGTAAAGGGGAGACTTTACTATCACTATACTATTTACAGTATTAAAAAGGTACACTGCTTGTTTTGTTGTTGTTTATTTTGAATAAAGCATGTTCTAGCACATTTTAAAATACAAAAATTCTATTAAAATGTACTGAGGTAGTCTAAACATGTATATTCTGCCAGATCTGCTGTCATGTCATTGTAATGGATTTGGTCAACATTAGACTTGGATTTGCTCTGTGAGACTTAAAAACAGCGTCAGGCGTAAATGGTGACAATGGAGACAACAAGAGAATTAATAAGTGATGGATAAATGTGCGATTAATTTATGATTAATTGCGGTTGAATATTTGAATCGATTGACAGATTGACAAAAAAATGAAATGTGTAGGCTAATCTCTTATCTGGTGGTGTTTCATGATTCTATTTATTGATGGTTATATTCCATGCCCCAGAGGTGCCACCGACGACTGTAGGGGCGATGATCACACTTCCTTGCTGAGCCAACATTGTGGCAGGAGCAGCAGGAGGTGCTACATGAGCAGCAGTAGGTGCTACAGCAGAGGTGTTGGTGGTTAACACTGCAGATGAAAAGATATAGATGCAGAGAATCATGTAAAAAAGGATGAGTAACTGATTTTGCTTACTGACTCATAAATGAATTTAAGGAACATCCACTGCACCTGCATATTTGCTCTTTAACTTCTCTGCAGCGTCGTTGTGGCTCATCATCTTCAGAATCTTAACAGTGATGTTCACAGAGTTGTCTTCACTGTAGCTGTCGATCATTTTCCTCACAATGTCTGTCCGGCTTGGGCTCTCCAGAAAGGACCGGGGAATTGGTTTGCAGTCTTCCAGCACGTCGTCGGCGAGGTACCACTTGAACGTTTCAAAGTCATCTTTGAGCAAATCTTCTAGAGTGCCAAGCAGCAGCCGTCGAACCGCCATGTCTGCTCACTGAGTAGGTAGAAGAGGGGAAATTACTTTCCAGATTAGCCATCAATATTAAAGGAATAATTCAACAATACTCTTATTTACTTTGCTTCCAAAAGTTACAGAAGATTAATACCACTCTCGTGTTGTTTTACAGGGTGTTATGTGCTGGACTAGGGCTGCAACTAATAATATAGATAAATTAATAATGCTGATACGGATCAGGTATAAATTTGGAGCGTTATTTAACCTTCTTCGCGACAAGCTAGTATGACATGGTTGGTACCAATGGATTTCTTAGGTTTTCTAGTTTGTAGCTTTAGCCTGCTACAACGTTGGAAAGATCGAATAGCGGCTGGGTCGGATTTTCAAGAGGTTAATAAATAACTTCAAGCTGTGTAAATACGTTCATGATATTAGTGATGATTTGCGTCAATGAATTACCGCGTTTACTTTGACAGCCCTAATTTTTTTAATAATATAATGACTATTCGAAAATTGGAAGATCATGACCCATCCCTCCTAAAGGGGCGCTCCTTCTATTTAATATTGCTCTTTTATTAAGTTGGAGGACTCACAAGATTTAAAAAAGATTTCTTGACTTTTAGTCCGCGGTATGGGTCAAGCCCCAAAACCACCCCGTCCTACATTTCCCATAATGTCCATCACATCTCTGCATTTTTAATTAAGCAATCACTTGACATCCATCATGGTTATATTTGGCTGGACTGCAGAGGACCAGCCCTACAAACACTAACGTCTGTCACTGAGTGAGTGATGAAGTTACACGATTGGTTGGCCGAGTGTTGGAGATTCCTCACTGGCCGTTGCTCTTTCAGAATAAAAAGTCGGGATCAGTCCTTTATGCAAATGAGCCGTCCAGCGCGAGGCGTCCGGCTCACGAAACTTGGACCAAGCTGTCAAAATAGGCGATCTAGTTCTTAAATGAAATGAGATTCAGCAGTGGCCTAGCCTATTTCTCTCTTAAAATGTTAGACGGAATAACAGAAAGTTTACGAGCAGGCCGCCATGTTGTTTCCTGTTTCAAACGGCAAGCAGAAAACCAGCGACCAATCAGGTGCATTCCACGATGGGGTACGTCACCGCTTGAACGGCCAGTTGAGTGGAGCAGCGCGTCCTCTAGTCAAAGAGTACAGAAGCAAAGAGACGGAACTCCGGTGCTTTTTTGACAACAGCCGCTGCCCCCATTTTGGACTGATAACGCTCATTAAATCCTCCCCGGACCTGGTGGACATGTACCGCTGGATTTAACATTATAGACATGATCACTGACTATTTGTAGAGCAATTTTGCCACAAATTCACAGACTGAGCATACATGGCCCAGACTTATACTTGGTTTGAGTAATATCCTCCCCATGATGATGAGAACACTGAACTTCATGTGTAAAAACAGTGGAGTGCTCCTTTAAAGAGCTACTTTAAAACGACATGCTGAAGGAGGATTTTCCACAACCTGGCAACTAACAACAAGGCAACAACTTTTTAATTACTCATAGAGTTCAGTCACCAATCCATAAAGCATTAGTAAATTATGTTTTAACATTCATAAAGCCACTAATAACAGTTCATAAACCCTTTATAAAGGATGCCTAATTAGAAAGAAAACATTAAAAACATTATTGGATTCACATCTGGATCTGAGAATCTTCTATAGCCTACATGTCTAAACTGGTACAGCATTATTGAAATGTTTTTAAAACAGAAAAAAGAAATGATCAAACAGTCAGTGTTACAACACAGTCAAGGTTACAACGGCGTCAACAGGTGCAGCAGGTTTTACAAACTTCTGCTGTGAATGTAATCCTTTAATCTGAGTGTGGAACCAGCAGGCTTCACCTCAACAGAACCACAGTTATTTATTAGTAGTTATTTATTACTTAATCCAAAAAGGACTTACCGTGTCACCAACAGTCTCAACAGTATACCACCGAGAGATAATGTGCAGAAAATTGCGGAAATTATTTTAAGTTTCGGTTTCAACCGACCAAACAGGCAGTTGGCATCATGTTCAGTGCGCAGCAGCAGAGACAGGGTGTGGTGCAATACAGTGACACATTAGGTTGGCACTCTTGAAAGTCACAGATGAATGGCCACTAAATATCACTCCAGATTAAAAAAAAAATAAAAATCAATAATTAGATAAATGTTTTAATTGTCTTCTCAGAAGTGTAGATCCTTTGTCCCAGTTATCAAATAAGACATGTTGATATGTTGTCTTTTTTTATTGCACAATTTATATTTGAATACTTGAGAAGTCAAACAATGTCGGAGAAAAGACAACTTTAGAGCAGTAAGAAAATATCTAGCCCCATATCTCATAATCTCATCATTTCCCCCTGTACTTAAGTCATTAAATTTCCAAATAAATAATACATAACAAATGATGAGTTACGATTCAAATATTAAATACATCTTAAACAAAAAAGGAAAGAAACAAAATTGCAGAAAGAAACAAAACAAAATACACACACAAAAAGTGACGAACACGGCTGGGACACATTTTGGCTGCAACTGAATAGCATAAAAAAAAATTACGGTGCTCATAGAATACCACTGCACTTATAATACTTTTTTTTTTTTTTTAATCAACTTTCTTAATAACGCATAAGAAATGAGTGCAGTCAAAGAACGTATATAGATAAGAAGTGAAAGTCAATTGTTCGTTCCATTGCAACATCAGAACCCAGCAGCAGAGCTACGCTTCCGCTATTTTGGCCAGTAAAACGTCCACCTAAGTGCCGTACAAAAGTAAAACAAAATTATTTCTATTCTATTGTCATAATTTTGATGTCTCTACTGAAATGTCATGTGTTGAACAATAACAATATTATAAATATTGGATGGTCCAGTGTATCCTAAAGGAGATGAGAAAGGAAACACTGAAGCACCTTTCCTCAGCATTTAAAGAATTCGACCAGCTCTCATCATGGCTGCCACTTAGACACATCCGGGTCATTTCACTCAGTTAGGAACCTTCCTAAACAAAAACGACAATTCGACCGCAGCCTTGTTGTTACCATGGTTTGTGACCCATGAAGTCATTGAAAACGTCTTTCCATAAGTAGCGTTTGAAAATTTATGTTTTTTGTGAGTTTCCATGTTCGGGCGTGTTCGTAACTTTATGGAGATGACGGCTGCTTTAGCGGTACCTTTCAGTTGAATACATTTTTACCATGATTCATATGACATCTCACTTAATTTCTACCTAAATAACATTAAATGCATGACAAGAAAATGACGACTAACAATAACTGCCAACACCACCAACATTTCCACTGATAATCATTATACCATTACTGCCAGAATCACAGTCAACATTACCACCAACATTACACCTGATAATCACACCCTCATCACTGGCAATTAGGGCCCAAGGAGCGATGGCACCAGCTGCATCGTCAGCAAAGATTTCCTGACCAGTTGGAAGACCCAAAGCAGACGAGGAGGTTACAAGTGGACGAGAGACTTTTTCCAAAGCTGTTGCTGCTTCTGGGAAATAAAGATCAGGCAATCAGTAAGAGACACAATTAAGCAAATCTTAGACAGCGTCTACGAACTCGTTGTTCTACTGCACCTGTGTGTTTTTTCTCTAACTCCTCGGCAGCGTTGATGTGTTTCATGATCCTCAGGATCTCAACAGTCATGTTAACAGCCAGTTCTTCACCGTAGCGGTCAAACAACTTACCGACAGTGTCGGACCGGTGTGGGCTCTCCAGATGGCTCTTGGGAATCTCCGTACTTAGATAAAATTTAAATCTATTGAAATCATCGCCACTGAGGTCCTCCAGAGTCTCCAAGAGCAGGCGGTGCACCAGCATGTCTAATCACTGAACAGGTAGGAGAGGGGACAATAGTTAGGAAAGAGCATTTTATTGGATGAGATAATAAGGTTCAGGTGGTTATTGAGCTTCAGGGTCGCTGTCTTGGAAAACCACATGTCTCTTAAGATGTCAGATTTTCATAAGTTAATAAAAACAGCTTTGTTTTCAGCTGATGGGCTGCTTTTTTTAAATGATTTATTTAGCATTAGAAGAAGGAGAATATTGTCATCCATAAAAGTATAGAGGATCAAAGGTATCATGTAGGGCTGTCAAAGGTAACGCGATAACGCGTTAACGCAAATTAATTTTAACGCCACTAATTTCTTTAACGCATTAACGCAATTGATATTTTGGAGGTTCTAGTGGGCTCAGTTTTAAAGCTGGAGTGAAGATACTGGCATCTCGTACTGGTACCAACCATGTCATACTAACTTGTCACAAAGGAGGCTAAATAACGCTCCAAACTTACGTGAAATTTTGGCGTGAAAAACTGGCATTGCCATTTTCAAAGGGGTCCCTTGACCTCTGACCTCAAGGTATGTGAATGAAAATGGGTTCTATGGGTACCCCACGAGTCTCCCCTTTACAGATATGCCCACTTTATGATAATCACATGCAGTTTGGGGTAAGTCATAGTCAAGTCAGCACACTGACACACTGAGAGCGGTTGTCGCCTGTTGGGCTGCAGTTTGCCGTGTTATGATTTGAGCATATTTTTATGCTAAATGCAGTACCTGTGTTGTTAATTGATTTCTAATAATAAATATATAGACACTTGCATAAAGCAGACATATTTGTCCACTCACATGTTGATAAGAGTATTAAATACTTGACAAATATCCCTTAAAGGTACATTTTAAACAGATAAAAAATGTGTGATTAATTTGCGATTAATTGCGATTAAATATTTTAAGTGATTGACAGCCCTAAACCAAATACTTGACAACTATTCATGTGACACATGTGGTCCTCCATATTAAAAAGAATACTTTAGTTTTTCTAAAAGAAAAAAAAAAATGACCAAATTTGGGGATACTTGGTTTTCACTGGACAATGATGAAATATTTTACATGTGTTATGAATTCATCCCAAAAAGGTTCTTTAAAAAATAAAAACAAAAGATTCAAACATTCAGATAAATGGAGGCATAGATAGACCCAGTATCCTACAGGAGCACAACTCTCACCAATCTATCTGCTCCACAGTTACCATTAAAATCACTGATGACAGAAATATACTGTAAATCAAATAGCACCTACCTGAAGAATGTCTCACCAAAACCCCAACAATCAGAGAGCAGACTGAAAACTGGTGCACACCTGAAGCCTTGTCGATACTCTCAGCTCCAGACTTCCTGATCGGGAAATTTCTGACATCACAGCAATACCAGTCAACATGGGCGTGAACTTACATTTCAAGGTTGAAAATTAACAGACAGAGCGAAGACCAGAGAGAGAGAATTTATTGCCCTTTTATTGCACGGCTGTGTTGAATACTCAACTCTGATTGGTCAATCACGGCATTCTGCAGTCTGTTATTTCTTTATAACAGACCGTTGATATGGGCGCAGCTCTGATTTCCGACTCTGCTCTGAATCTGACATCAGACCGGAGTCTGATGTCAGATTCTGTTGGACCGTATTTGTGTGAAATTATTGATTTCTTCAGTAAGTAGCCGTGTAATAAGCGGGATAATATAAAGCTAGCCGGTCATTGTTGTGAAAGAAACCCCTTCAGGGCGATGAGAGACCCCTCCGCTCCACATCAGGGTGCAGCATCGCCCTGTCGGGCTTTCTTTCACAACAATGACCAGCTAGCTGTACATTATCCCTTACTTATAAAACCACAGTCATGAGGGGGTAATAAGAGGAAAGCTTTCTGGGGCCCAGCCGCCCACGGAGGCCAGCAATAACCATGTTCATCCTAAATATAAGCAATTATAATCAAATTTTATTTTGAAACAACATATACACCATTACTTATTAAAACAACTAAAATAAACATTGTAATTATTGTTGCTTTGGTAAAAAGTAGCCTTTCAACCATTGCAGAAAAAAAGACATGGCTGGCCACATGACCAGAGAAATGTTCTGATTTAAACTAACTATTAGTTGTACTGGGTTTTTTATTATAACACATCATCTTTGAGTCTGCCGTTTTGTATTCTCAAAACCTCTACTGCACACCCCCCCCACCCACACGCACACACACAATGCATACTCATTCGTGCCCTCTGTGCTGCAGCACTCCACTGCATTATTCTTGACCCTCCCTTCCTTCCTCTCTTGATTTACTAACAGAGAACGCCCATGGTGGGTTTCAGAGGCCACAGCAAAGGAATCGCCTGATCATCAGCTTCAGACGCAGAAAACACATGCAAAAAAAAGAAAAGGCACATGCATACACACCCACACTCCCATAAAAACCTGAAGTTCCCCGTGTTTTCTCACAAGTCTCAGGCCGTGTCACTGCCAGCATCACACAGCCAGTAGCCTGACCGGTGTTCGAGAGAGACGTCACATCAGCAGCCAGTATTGTGAACCAGATGAAGGATGTGTGCGTCTGGACGGCCAATCACGCTTCTGCTGTTTAGCCTGTTGGGCTCAGGTGAGTGAAATGACAACCAGGTGAATGCTATGGTAGACAGGTACAATGAGACGAAAGGCTCAATGTGGAAACGTAGAGCTGAGGATACCGACTGGTAGTTTGAAACAGTAAAGTTTTTTTGGCTTGTGATCCCTCACAGTACATTCTGCTGTGAGGGATGAAGTACGTGCGACCCCTCGTCACAGGTCGTGAATGTCAGTGAAGTTTGAGCAGCTCAACCAAAGTTTGTGTTACTTTCAAACATTTTTAGAGGACTAAGGAGGTGAGTAGGCTTATATGTTTTTTCTTCTTTTTCACTATCTGAAATCATCTGATCTCAGATTTATTGTAGGAACGCTGTGGGGGGGTCGTTGGGAACCACAGGTAGAAAGGATCACGAAGGGAAATACATCACTATGAGGGCATTTAATCTGCAGTACATGTACAGTATATGACAATACTAGCAGTTGTGAAAGTAACTATGTACATTTACTGTACTTAGGTATGATTTTGATGTATTTGTAAGTGTATTTCCATTTTGTGACAGTTTTTAGAGGGAAATATTGTACTGTATTGTACTGTATATTGCTTTGGTTTCTAGTTCCTTTGCTGATCCAACGAAATTCAAACAAAATATATCATTTCGTAAAAATGAATGCATTGTTAATAGATTGAATTTCCCAGCACCTCATGGAGTAGATTCAAAGTGGTGTTATAATAATCCAAAATTCAAATAAATCGCTGAAAGCATCAATTCTGCACAATGAGTACTTTCATTTTTAATACTTTAAGTATATTTTGCTACTACAGGCTGTTCTCATACACCGGTTGTAGCTATTCTTACAAAAAGTAATGCACTTTAATTTATATATATGTCCCACAAAATCAATGTGCACTATTTATTTCTCGTAATCGTGAACCAGGAAGTGTAGGGAGGTGGTCCGGGTGGATGGGTAAGTGAAAAAACAACAGACTTTTGCCCAGGAGACTGCTGTTCATACCCTGTGTGAAACCATAAATGAATGTTGATTTATTTGTCATGTAACTTACGTACTTAAGTAATGCCACATCTGTGGTTTTGACCCAAACCACAATCTTTTCCTCAACCTAACCAAGAAGTTTAGTTGCCTAAACCTAAGCAGTTTCCTGTGAAGACACAAGTTTATTTTGAAAAGACTGCATGCATGTAGTGAGCGGAAATTGAGGTGTTGCTGGACTTTTGTAGGTGAAAAAAAATGGTCAAAAAATGAGGAATAAATTTTTGTAAGATCTCATACGAACCTCTGCATGATGACATGTTGCTTACTAATACTTCAACCCATTGTCACTTCCAACTTATCATGTACCGCTGCTTGGTAAGCACCCCTCGGCATCGGATACCGATGCATGGAGGCACCCTTTAGCGACTGTATATGATGAACCAGGCTATCAACTAACTCCAATGTAAACCCACCCACAGCGTTATTCGACAGTAGTAGCAAATTACGTAGTATTAATAGCATGAGAGCCTGCTAAGTGCGGAGGGTGGATGGGTCGAACAAACACAAGACTTTCAACCAGGAGACTAGTGTGCGTGGCCCCTGTGAAACAAAAAAAACATTGACTTATTTTGTCACGTCGGTCACTAGTATCAGTCAGTCATTACGACGGGTAGCACTTTTTTTTTTCCTTTTCTTTTTTTTTAATGTTTTTTGTTTATATATGTTTTGCTGCTGTCTGTATGTCCCTTTACACGTATGTGTATGTATTCTTTTAACCTTAAATAAATAAAAAAAACTACAACTTCTTTAGGTTTAGGCAAAATAAGAAAACATTTAGGTTTAGGCAATACAAAAACATATTCTTTGGGTTTAGGCAACAAAACTACAACTTCTTCAGGTTTAGGCAACAAAAAAAAACACTTTTTATTTAATTTCATTTATTTTAAAATTTTTTAAAAACATTGTGTTTTGGGGTAAAATAACTACGAACACAAACAACTACATTGTTGGTTTTACACAAGATACGAACTCCATCTCCTGGCTGAAAACCCTTTCACAGTGTCTATACTACAGCACCTGACTTCCGCTTTTGCTCTTGTCATAACTACTACAATCGCTAGAGGTCGCTGTTGTGTTCTTTTATACCTTCTTTCGGTGATCTACCATGTGAATAGATGATAATACCTACTAGTGGGTGTAGTAGGTAACAATGCAGTAACAATGCAGGAATGCAGATTTTCACACTGTAATATTGTTCCTTTAAAGACTCTGAGTATGTCTTCCATCACTGAATACAAGTGAATCAGGAAAAAAATCATTTCATTTTGATTTCTGACAATATTCAGCTCCATAGACTGCAGGTATGGACATAATCTGGCAGTTGTCTTATTTCACTCAGTTGTCAGAATGGCATGTGGGAAACATAACTATACATTTTGACAGCCGGTATGCCGACACCCACACACACCCACACCAGAGAGCTACTGTGGGTGAGATCATCTGATAGGCAGAACAACCTCAGGATTCAGTGGAACAATGGTCATAGAAAAGAGGAACGAGTTCTTTGACTTGGGCAGGGTGTCCTTCCTTCCTCAGAGGAACACACTGGGTGTATTCAGCGCGCTACCAAACAATGGTTCACAATAGATCAGCTAAAAAGAGTATTATTTCACGAGATGGCAAAATTCAATTGACCCTTGCCTGTATTATATAAAGACAGGGGAAATGACTCATAAGTTCATACAGCCAACATAAACATATGAAGAGATTCAGCATTTCTTTTCTGTAATAAGATTTAACACCACAGATATTTTAACTACATATGCCTTTGTGGAGTCAGGTTATTATACTTTGGAAGATTAAAGAGAATTATTATTAAATGTTATGCATTCTTTGAGAAAAATAACTTGTACCTGTTAGTGTCTGTTGACAATGATTCAGAGGGAGCCTTTAAGATATATTTATTTACATATTCAGTTGACTTATTGTGTCTTTCTTCCTCTCTCACTCCCTGACCACGCCTGTGACCTCAGCTACCTCATCCCCTGTTTCCATATACACGCCTGCTCCACCTCTTCCATTGCAAATTTTACCTCCCTCTCCCTCTCCAACCATCCTCCCATCTCCACCCTCTCCTTCTCTCAGTGTCTCAGAGGCAACAGGAGATGTCGGCTGCCCTCTGACAATGTCACCCTCCACCATGGTAGTCAGGTATGTCAGGAGGAGCTGGGGATTATTTCAGTAATTAAAGGGTTTGCTGCTCAACCAAAGTCAAAATAACATTTACTCTCATGTGTCTTCCTTTCCTTCATTTCAAAAGAATCTCAGGAGTGGAGGAGATTTACAGTCCTGTAGTGTTTTGAGCATGTTAAGACACAGACACACCAAGCCGACATCAAATAACTATCAGCAAAAAAGGCCACCAGCCGCATCGCTTCACCTTGCCTTTGTCTTGGCCGAGAAGTTGCACCCGAACAAGCCGCAAAGACTACAGCCGACGGCCACTTAGCACGTACACTCTGCACCTGCATGAGATGAAGTAACTCTCCACACAAGCAGGTTGCAGTAGTCTGTATTCGTCATTCAAAAAGGGAAACCGGAAGACCGAGGACTGCGGATATACAAGCCGTTGTTATGATACGTACATCAAACAAAGCAGCTGACCATTTGTGACCATTTTCACACCACTCTCGTTCACCACTTAGCTTCATTCCAAATGGCCATGTCATTGTGAAAATATCTGTGTGTTGGAATGATCAGGTGAGATGAAGAGTTTAAGCTGAACAGCGAATCAGAGTGATTTCTCTCACCGAATGGCGGTGCCGCTAATTCAACATGCTGAATTGGTCGAAAAAACTCCAACACAGGCAGACTAGAGCCGCAGTGCGGGACACACCGAAAAAACAACGCCCAAACTATACGCCGCCGACCGTCTGCTTGGTGTGTCAGGGCTCTTACCCTTAGAGCATTGGCCTGCCTACATTGATAAGCTTAGCTTAGCTTTTGCTTAGCTTTCTTTGCGTTACCACGGACCTGTTTGGGAAGCGTACTTTTTCCCTGTTTCTGTGTAAATTAGTGACACCTAATTGTGTGTAAACTCTCCTCTCACAGGTTTGGAGATCCAGTCACAGCTAACTGCTCTGTATCAAGGATGGGTTTTTCGGCTCTTGGTTGGGAAGTCTCACTGGTAGGGGAATTAATGCTCTCTCATATATGAAAAACCTGTTGGCTTAAAGGGGACATATGCTCATTTTCAGGTTCATGTTTGTATTTTGGGTTTCTACTAGCACATATTTACATGCTTTAATGTTCAAAAAACTCATTTTTCTCATACTGTCTGTCTGAATATACCTGTATTCACCCTCTGTCTGAAAGGCTCTGTTTTAGCGCCTGTCTCTTTAAGACCCCCTCCTGAAAAAGCCCAGTCTGCTCTGATTGGCATGTGAGAAAAATATGGTGCACCTTTGCACCGCGGCTGCTGAACCTGTTGTTTTTTATTTTGGCGTCCATGTTAACAGGTTAGAGCAGCCATACAGCCCGTGTGAGAAGCGCAGCTCGGCTGGGATGCAGCTCGGCTGGGATGCAGCTGCGTCTCTCCTAGAGATTCGAGGTCTCGCCTATTTTTACCGCGAGGACAGTGTTGTAGAACATGCAGTGACTTGCACAGCTCCATGAATGAAGACAGTACGGGGTTGTAATTGTGGATTATTACTATTATTTACAAATTACCACATGGTTCTTAACCTTTTTCTGTCCAAAATAAATATAAACAACATTTATAATGAAATTAAATGGCCATTATGAAAGGCAAACTCTATGTAGAAAGAAAAGCAGCAGCAGGAATGCAGCTGGTTGGAATAACCGACGCATGAATCACGCAGCAGGTCAGCGAGGCAGCGGCCAGGCGCTGCTCACGCACCCTGTGTACCCAGACTGTTAGGGAGTACGAAGATTGTGCGGTCCATGGGACCACTCCAAGAAGGCCGAATAATCTGAACAGCCAACACTCTGAACAGCCACTCGGCACATAGTCACAGACATGATCATCATCAATGCCAACAAATAACCAACATTATAAGCTTCACAAAGATTTAGGAGATTAGTTTTATCTAATAAACTAGTACCACCCACATAGCAATAATCTATAGTAGTTACCATTTAAACAGAATCCTAATAGCTTTGTGATTTGTGACCTTTTGCAACTCCAGGCAGTTCCTGAACCCACGATGGAGCGTTTTCTGATCTGGAGTGTGAACGAGATGACTGATTGGAGCATCAAGCCTATGTGCTATGCTCTGTCTGAACAGGGAGGCCAGTGCCACATTGATCTCCCTCTAATAGTCTACAGTGAGTTAATACGTTTGTCTTTCTGACATGTTAGAGAATGAATCCTTTTCTGTGTGGTTTATATGTTGATCTGTCTCCACAGAGTCTCCTGATAATGTGTCCATCAGCTTTGTTAATCTCACCGGGCCGATGTCTGAGGGTCACCAGTACACTCTGCAGTGTACAGTACAGGATGTGGCTCCTGTTGAAAACCTCATTGTGACCTTCTACAGAGGACAGACAGCACTGGGTCAACGACTGTCCAACAATAACACAGAGAAGAAACCAGTGAATGAGATCTTCACTCTGAACATCACCCCGAGTAAAGAAGATGATGGGGCCCAGTACTGGTGTGATGCAAAGCTAGAACTGGGACCAGAAGGACAACAGCTCCCTCCAGTGGTGATGTCACAAAAACTCACTGCCACGATCCTCTGTGAGTGTGTTTCATTTTTACATCTATGTAATGGGGCATTCACACCAAATGCAAAGCAAACTTTTAGTGCGGTGCGATTACATACAAAGTCAATGCAAAGAGGCGAATATGCGAAATTTGCATCATTCGCAGGAGTTAAAAGCAAGAAATTCACATGATGCTGTCGCGAAAGCCTATCAGCATTGATAAAGTTGTTCCCATACCGATACCAGTATTGGAAAGGTTGCCGATACTGCCCAAAATTTGGGATCGGGTATCGGCGAGTACACCAGTCTATGTACTGATGCGATACCATAGTTTATTAACCCTTTTCTCTCAGTTGGTCCACAGCTCGTGTGTCCTACAAAGCTGCAGGTGAGAGAGGGAGAGAGCCTGAGCTGTGAGGTGAGAGGAAACCCTCAACCGTCAGTCACCTGGTTCAGGGATGGACAGGTGGTTGCTCTGCCCACTCACTCAAGCAGAAAGCATGCTGGGAAATACACAGTCTCTGCAATAGGACGTCTTGGACAGAAAAACTTTACAGTGGAGGTGGAGGTCCTCACTGGCAGTGGTAGGTTTGTGTTATCTGCAGTGTTATAAAATGAATGTTGTTGCATTTCAGGCTGTTCTCATACACCGTTCGTAGCTATACCTACGAAAAGTAATTCGTATGTATCCCAAAAAAATCTAATCGGATGTAATCCATGTAATCGTGAGTTTTTATATGTCCCATGTTAAGTTGTCTCTTCCCTTTTCTAGGAACTACAAACAGCTGTAATAGACATTTCCTGTTGGCAGTCTTGCTCATTCAGATGATGAACTGGCTGTAAAAGAACTCTATACGTGACCTGGGATTCCTCTTTCCATGCTGTCTGGATGCACGGCTCTTGCTGCATCGTCTTGTGTCTCTCTCCATTTGTTCAAATGGATCAGTTTTGTATTTGTGTGTTATTGTGCATCTTCATTTTCAAAATCTCAGGTCTCATTAGAAACAGATAGAGTTCTCACTTTGAGAGCTTCTGCCCAGGTACATTTTCGAACACTCGGTCTCTTTGTAATCTGAAAGCTGCTCTAGAAAGAAAGTCACAAAGTCTTGTACAATTTAATAATCAAAAACTATACTGTTATAGGTCTGTGATGGTGGTATGCTTTCTCCCTTGCCTGTTTTTTTGAGAGGATGTGCAAAGCACTAGGGGTTGTATTCATAAAGCTTCCTAGTACAAAAAGTTTCTCCTAGTGGTTCAATTCT
Source organism: Sebastes umbrosus (assembly GCF_015220745.1). Lineage (NCBI taxonomy): Eukaryota > Metazoa > Chordata > Actinopteri > Perciformes > Sebastidae > Sebastes > Sebastes umbrosus. Next base: position 17,241,805 of record NC_051271.1, read on the forward strand.
AAGAACATTTTTAGAATTATGTTTTCTAAGAATTTCCCCTTACAGTTAAGACTAGATCCTGGTAAAGATAAAAGTTATTCACAAAGCATTTTAGCCCTTAAGAGAGCGTTAGGAGTAGGGAGTAGGACTTTTAAAGGTAGGGTTGAGTACACTTAAAAAATGATCCAACCGATAAACCGAGCCCAGTGTTGCCATCTCTTTTCCATCTATAGCAGCTAGCAGCACTAGCTTCAAAAGTCCCTAAATCTAGAGAGATTCTGCAACACTGCCCCTTCAGGCCTCCCTCCAAAGCCTGTCCCCCAAAATTATTATTATGAACGTAAACAACAAACATGACTATTGTTAGTAGTCACAGCTGAGACAGGCACATGAAATGATTGGACAGCTTTACAGTCCTGCAACAGCCACAGATACTTTTAGAGATTTCTTTTCTTTTGCTTTAGTCAGAGCATTTGATTTATTAATTGCTGTCGGGATGTAATGAGAATCTCAACAAATATACAACAAGACTTGCTCAAAACCGAGTACATGTCTGGACCGTGTATGGTCAGTTTGTGAATTTGTGGCTAAATTGTTCTACAAATAGTCAGTGGTCATGTCTATAATGTTAAATTCAGCGGTACATGTCCACCAGGTCTGGCGAGGACACGCTGCTCCACTGAACTGGCCGTTCAAGCGGAGACGTACCCTTTCGTGGAATTCAACCGATTCCTACCTGGTTTTCTGCTCGCCATTTCAAACAAGAAACATAAACTTTGTGTTATTCCGTCTAAACGATCCACCAAAATCTACTGCTGAAAACATTTTAGGCAAGAAATAGGCTATGCCACTAGTGAATATCATTTCATTTTAGAACTACATCGCCTAGTTTCACAGCTTGGTCCAAGTTTCATGGGCCAGACGCGTCCTGTTGGACGGGCTCATTTGCATAAAAGACTGTTCCTGCCTTTTCATTTTGAAAGAGCAACGGCCAATGAGGAAACTCCAACACTCGGCCGTCCAATCGTGTAACTTTATCACGCAGTAGCTCAATGACCGACTTTTGCGTTTGTAGGGGTGGCCCTCTGTGGTCCAAATGGGACTCCTTGCTAGACATTTTTAGGCTGAATTAGGAGCTCTCAGAGAATATTTTCTAAATATTTGTGAATACAGCCCCAGGTTTTCTTTTCTTTCAACAAGGTTACGTTCTTCCTGCTGTGCATTAAAATGCTGTCCAGCTGCAGCCCTTTCTTGCTTTAAACTTGAATCGCCTTGTTCATTCTATATTAACAAAACATGGTCAAAATTAACTGCAGATCAATCACTGATACGATGTCAAACATGAGTGGCAAACAGTTTGATTATAAAAAGTGTTGAAACTGGTAACATGTCTTAAAAGTGTGTAACTGAAACTTACTTTCTGCTTGCCGGAGTTCACACCAAAACCAAAACATTGATTTAGCAAGTAGTGCTTCAGTAATACAGACTAAAAAGTGGACAATACTCCGTGACTACAGAGAGGAAAGTCGCGCCCCTTCTGGTGGACCACCATGGGACCTTATTTCAGAAAATATATGACGAGTAGTCAACTGTGAGAGACAATTATTTTTTTGATCCTGTTTGAAAAGGGGAGGGACTTCGCCTCTCTATAGTAGTCAGGTCACTTTAACTGTTCACACACACAAAAAAATATTTTCTAGAAACGAGTCTATTGGGTGTACGGCATCAATACTAAAACATAAGGCTCAAAATTGCTTCAGTCGCTCTACCTCACAAGACAATTAAGCTAAAATCAAATAGCTACACAACATATAAGCTCTATTATTATTTATTAATTCAAAGTAAATCATTCACAAATACAAGTCAGTCAACGGGTCATCATAACAGGGGATTTTTTATGTTTCTCATAAGGTTTGATCAGAAACAGATAAGTGGTGGGATGTCAGTTTACGTCTCATTGGTAAAAGTGCCACTTCTCCTTTCAGGGGTCAAAAACCACAAGTATTAATCCCTTAAATTACTTCCCATCTCGGATGACATACTCCTCTAAACACTAGTGAAGATGACAGAAAGCACATCTTCAGCCGAGTACCACAATTTGTCCGATTAATTTTAGCTCATTTCCACTGCTGACGTTGGTATCGTAACTGTTTGTGTTTGTTAGAATCCCATCATGTGTCCAGTGCAGCTCCAAGGAAACTGCTCCCATCTAGAAAGAAAAGACAAATGCATACAAGCCACATCATTTTCTATGTTGCAAGTCTACAAAACAAAATCTTTGGGTTGTACTTCAGCAAAAAATAGTACCCTTCACTTGCTTTGCTTGTTGCATTGTTTTCATCTTAAAAAAAAATTCTATTAAATGGTAATTTAGCTGTTCGTCAGCTTCATGTTTTTATTACCAAAATGTATGTAAAAAATATGAATTAAAGATTTACTGACTAGCTTTTTTTTTTTTGAATACGGCTTGGGACCCTTCTGTGTGGAGTTTGCATGTTCTCCCCGTGTTAGCGTGGGTTTTCTCCGGGTACTCCGGTTTCCTCCCACAGTCCAAAGACATGCAGGTTAGGTTAATTGTGGACTCTAAATTGCCCGTAGGTGTGAATGTGAGCATGAATGGTTGTCTGTCTATATGTGTCAGCCCTGCGATGGACTGGCGACCTGTCCAGGGTGTACCCTGCCTTCGCCCAATGTCGGCTGGGATCGGCTCCAGCCCCCCCGCGACCCCTAACGGGATAAGCGGTTGCAGATGGATGGATGGATGGATGACTAGCTTTTTCTTGAGCTTTCAACCAAATCTAATGTAGGCTGGGAAACATAGATTGCTTTGATTTTAAAGGGATAATTTGGATGTTTTGAAGTGGGGTTGTATGAGGTACTTATCCATAGTGTATTATCTACAGTAGATGATTGTCAGCACGCCACCAATTTGGAGAAACAGATAGGGGTACCAGCACGGGAGCAAAGCAATGTACTGCTGTCGACAGGGACAGCAGCAAAACTTATTTTAGACACCTAAAAAAAAAAAAAAAATCAATATCAGTTTTAGAATGTTTTTGCCAGTTTACCTTGTTGTGAGTAGGCTATACAATCTATGTCTTCGACTGGGAACAGAAGCCGTCATCTATGCTGTCGCCAGAGCAACCAGACTCCATTGAAAAAAACAGACCAGCAACTCATGTGTTCTGTGAGGTAAAATCACTGTTTTTTTTTTTTTCCCAATGGAGTCTGGTGGCTTTGGCGAGAGCATAGATGGATACAACAGCTTCAGTTCCATTGTTGGAAAGGGCTTTCAGACAGCAAGGTAAAGTGGTGAAAATATTCAGAATATAGCATACACTGAAACAGATATGGATTTTTTAGGTGAGCCTTTCTTGTAGGTGTCTAAAATGTGTTTTGCTGTTGCCCCAGTCCACAGTAGTACATTGCTTTGCTCCCATGCTGGTACTCCTGTCTGTTTTTCCAAACTGGGGGTGTGCCGACCATCATCTACTGTAGGTAATACACTGACTATGGATAAGTACCTCATACAACCCCACTTCAAAACACCCAAACTATCCCTTTAATTGATTCATTTTAAAATCAGTGCAATACTAAATCACCGGAGATCCCTTTTAAGCAAATAACTTTAAGTTCACCCAAAGTTTTAACAACAAAATATGAATAAAACTTACTGTGTGTAAATGCTGTCATTGTATAGTGATGTCATCATCAGAGATGACCTGCACATGGTCAGCATCCATGTGCCTGGCAAAGTCTCCAACCGGCAGCAGCTGGGGCAAAACAACATGACACACCCCGCTCAGTGGGAACCCGACAGGGCTGGACTGAGGAGGCGGAGGAGGATGAGGAGGACTTTTGGTGTCCACCCCAAAGCTCCAGTGCTGAACTGAACGTTTGTATTTTGCAACGGCTGCTGCAAGGAGCTCCTGGGAAATGGAGAACGGTTGCTCCCGAGCCAACGCTTGATCGGCAAGGAGATCAAGGAGTGACTGAGATGGAGCAGATGTGGCGTTGACCTTCACAGGTGTAGAGGAACCAGCATCCACTGCCACTGTTTTACCCTCGGCTTTTTTCAAGGCAGCAGCTTCCTTCTTCTCAGTACCAAGCGACATAGAGTTGCAGATATTTGAACACACGATATTGACATCGTCTTCTTCTTCTTTGGGGAATCCTTTCGGTAGTGGAGGGCCCTGGAGAACGCTGCAGCCATCTGACGTAGCAGGAGGACCACTGATGGACGGCTGCTTCTTCTCAGGCCGGGCCCTCTTTACTCTGAGAACACATCAAGTAAATTTGTGTTTGGACTTCCTTTTACAAAAAAAAAAAATAAGAAAAGAGCAGCAGCTTTTAACTGCCTCTAGAAATTCATACAAATAAAAAGAGATAAAGTTACAGGTATATTGTACTCACGGTAATGTCGTAAAAAGGTTCAACATTTTCCTGCTCTCCCTTATCAGCACCCTGAACAAATAAATGTTGAGTAAGGGCATGTCTGAATGTACAATCAGGTAAAGAAGAACTTCTAAAAGTATGAAACTGAAGGTGTGAACTTACACCAGTGTCACATACCTAGATTGCATCCACCCCTTTGGCCAAAGCGGTTGGATCTCATTGTCTAACAAGGTCTTCAGGTGGTTCTCCATCTCCCGACTCCCTTTACTTTCCTTTTTATACCTCTCCATTTTCAGCTTTAACACCTGACACAAGCTCTCCCTGTGTGAGAGAAAATATGATTATGTTGACACAAAGTAAACATGGTATAATGTGCACTAAAGCAGGTTACTTAATTAAAGGGTGGGTCCATCTGTGTTCCTTTCTGTTTTTTTCAGCTGTTGGCAAAAAGCAGTGATGTAGGTTTCCAAAGTGAGCTAATCAATAAGGTTATGAATAATGTAAACGCTAGCACTAGCTGAGTTAATGTCAGCTGCGCTATGTTTGGAAATAACTGAAAGGGTTTGTTTTTTTAAGTGGGGTTGTATGTATTCCCCGTCAGAAAGGGCTGTTTGATGGCGAGGTAAAGCGTTAAACTGACATTTTTTTTAGGTGGCCAAAATAAATTTTTCTGCTGCTCCCGTCCAGAGCTGCTTTACCTCACTAACGTTGCGTCCACACAGCGGTACATTGCTCAGCTTCTGTGTCGGTACTCCTGTCTGCGTCTCCAAACTGGGAGCATGCTGACCGGCATTTAAGTTGCTGTATGTGACATTAATACACTGACTAAGGAGATATATATACTGTATACGTAGCAGCGTCATCATTTAGAAACCTACGTCAGGTCACATGGGAAAAAGTTTGTAGAGGGGCTTGGGAAAATAGCATTTTGACGCCAAAACTTACATACATCAAATCCAAACATTCACATTTTGGTCGAATACATAAGGAACACCACTGGGAAGCTACAGAATGACAAAAAAAATATAAATATAATGGACCCTTTAACTAAAATTTCACATAATCTAGTGATCTTCATTGTATCTGACCTGATCTCTTCGTTCCATTTGAACGACTTCTTAGGACCTCCTCCTCTTTTCCCACCTTTCTCCTCCACATTGTCCTCTGGGCCAACATTCACCTTCTGTTTGCCTTCTTTCTCCTCCTCTGCTGCCCTGAAAGATAAAGGTACATCTCCAATGTGCCCAAACCCTATTCGAAAAGAGGCACACTGCATCAAATTATGTATAGGCTACAGCAATTTTTGGATGCACGGACATGTTTGTGCATATAAAAGGAAACAAATAAGGCTTTGAAATTTCAAATATCACTGATTCTTCTAATAAGATCTAGAAGATAAAACACACATTTCAGGATTGAAACCTTAAGAGGGTGTCACGGTTTTGATTGAAGGAGGATCAGTAGACAGATTTTACATTAATAGATAAATGCCACCTAGTGCAGTTATTCCATCACATGTTTTTGGCAACCTCAATTCAAGTTAACGTTTCTAACGTCATGTCAATCAGTACGAAATAATTGATTTCTGGCATTTTAATTAAATTATTTTTTTGGAAGAGAACTCCCTACAATGTTGTGTTTTTGAAGTGGCGATTCAAGTAAAAATGACCACTAGCAATCTAACAGTACACGTCAAAACAAGTAAATTAAATTATCTTTTTCCGCTACGCGAGATACAGTATATGCTGATGCACTTACTTTAAAGCCTTGACTTGCTCGTACACTTGGCAGTTTTCATTGAAACATGCAATCTGCTCGGGCATAGCTCTGCCGATGGCCTCCTTCAGTTTCTGCATGGGATCCTCCTCATCAGTGGGCTCCTCCTCCTGGTCAGTGTCACATTCAAGAAGCGAGTCACATGCAGATATAAAACTTGAACAACTACCTGTAATGAATTCAAGCATTTAAAAACACACTCACCATGTATGCGAGGAACAGTTTCTTTACGCGTTTGAGGAGCGTGTCTCTGCTGCAGGGCAGGAAAGATGACAGGTGTGTGTACACCTTGGAGCGCAACTGGACGCCCTGTTCCCGACACTGCACCTCAATACTGGACACAATATCAAGACACAGCGAGAGAGCTGAACTACGCACGTAAAAACTGTGATTAATATTACTATGGGCAGCTAAAGCAAGGAACACACGATTCAACGCCTGATTTATGACCTAGATGTGGTAGTTGGTTTTTTTCACCTTTACTTATTCAGGGGATGTCCACCTTTTTCAGGAACACCCTGATCACATTCACACAGTTACACATTCACATCTGCCCAGCACAACCACATTTTGATCCATTGGTGACGGAGCAGCCGTTGGGGTTAAGGGCCTTGTTCAAGGGCACCTCAGTGGTGGTAATGAGGGAGGGGCAAGTGCTTCTTTTCTTTACTTTCCCCACCCAGATTTATCCTGCCGGTCCGGGGGATTGAACTGGCCACGAGCTCACTTCTCTTCACCTTTCCTTCCACACCACACAGCCGCTGCATGTGAGACGGTAGTTCTTGTCCTTGAGCAAGACAGTGCCACAAATGGAGCACTTCATCATTGGAGTATGAATGCGTGTAGGTATGTAAAAGTAATATTAAAAAGGGACAGTTCACCCCAAAATTAAAAATCTTAGTTTAGCTTTTCAGCATGCTAAAATTTGCCAAGTCGCAGTAAACACAGTACAGCTGAGGCTCCTGGGAATGTCATTAGTTTTGCAGGTATTTGATCATAAACCATAGTATTGGAAAAATGTTGGCCTGACGATGGCATTAAATCAAAAATGAAATCATCAAAGTTACTACAATTCATCCGGAGCGGACATGAGGCTATATACCACATATTTCACTAATATTCCCGTTTACATGCAGCCATGTGAACACAACCTTCCTCTTTCATTCCTTCAACCGCAGTTGAAAAGGTCGGCATTGCGATATTTGTGCATATCCAAAAACCTGTTGATATCCAAGTCTTTCATAATGTTTAAAAATAGGTGTTTTTCTCCTTCCTACCAGAAATATGGGCTTTTATTTTGGGCATGCATCTCTGCAAACTGTCGGCTAGTTGGTTTCTGTACAACGCACAGAGGCCGTGCATCACAACCCCCCCAAAAACACAACTGAGACGCATATTCTGAATGCGCTGTATGCATGTCCAAAGAATGCTCCTAAAACCTGAATAACATCAGCATATCTCACATGTCTTAATGAGAAAATGCTCCATTCTGAATAAGACCTAATTCAGAATAGCCAAACAGAATATGCTGTTTACATGACTCATATCAAATTTTGAATATTGTCATATTCAAAATAATAGTGGAATATTAATGTGAATGCATCTTTGATATCTACAACTGGATTCCGGACAAATCCGATCTGATCGTGAAGTATAAACTGGTTAATGATTCCCAGAATGCTGCTGGTTTAAGACAATAGCTGCCAAAATACAAACATGTGTTTTTGGATGACTCACTCTAGCAGGATTGAGTTGATTTTTGGAGTGAAGAACTTGAGTTTCGACTCTCCCTCCGAGGTCTTGGCAACCTGAAAAATGAGCACACGTCATCTGTGCATCCATCCTGCAATTTACCATTTACAATTAATGGTATTCACAGGTGTTTAATCTGTCAACAATCTGAAACATCCTCGCTTCAGCATACTCTAATAACAAAATGACCTTACCACCATGAGTTTTCTAATGCTGTCTTCCAGTCGTGGGGGAAGTCCCTCTGGCAGCGGGACACACTGATGAGCTGAGGTGGAGCTGGTTTGTGACGGGAGCTGGATTTGCTCTGACTGAGGCTTCAGCTGCAGGTTGGTCTCTGTATTTGGAGGTTGGACTTGAGGAGCAGCGTCAGACGCGGTCAGATCATCCGTTTTAGGTCCGAAAAGCTGCGCTTCTGTTGCAGGTTGAGGAGCCATCTTTGGTGACGAAGTCTCTTCAGTGACATCTAATAAAGAGTCTAAATCGATATCAAAATCCACCGCGTTGGCTGCTTGGATCAGAGTGTGGTCATTGGTGGAGCCAATTAAACTGAGGAGAGGGTCGGTCAATCCTGAGCCGCCACCGCCGCCTGCGTCTGCCGGGCACAGAGGGATTGTGATGGCACCCAGGAGTGCAGCGCTCCTCTGATTTGCTTTCTCTATCTTCTGTTGTTCCTTCTCCTTCTCTCTTTGGAACTTCTTCAACATGCTGGTGACGCTCAATGTGCCAGCAGCCTTTTTCTTTTTCCTCTTCTTCACTGTCATCATCTCGTCATTCGGTCCAGTTTCAGCCAAAGTGCTACAAGATAAACATGTTACGCTTATGAGAAAATCATTTTGAGAATTTTATTGAAAAGGTCCAGGGTGTAGGATCTGGCGGTATCTAGCGGTGAGGTGAGGAGATTGCAACCAACTGAAACCTCTCCCGTGTGCCGAGCGTGTTGGAGAGCTATAGTGGCCGATGTGAAAACGCGAATGTCCCTCTCTAGAGCCATTTCAGCAGAGCCAGTGCGTATTGTGTGTGTGTACGAGGGAAGTGAGTGGTGAAGCGAGAGAGAAGGAGCGGTGGCAACAGGAGCGAGTAACGTTATCGCCTCCGGCCCAAGCAGGAAAAGTTAACAGAGTTTGGTTCGTCTGTTCTGGGTTACTGTAGAAACATGGCGGACTTCGTGAAGAGGACCTGCTCCTATGTAGATATAAACGGCTCATTCTAAGGTAACGAAAACACAACGATTCTTATCAGGTGATTATACACTAAAGAAAGCATACTTATTAATATTCTATTCTATTTATGCTAATAGATCCCCCTAATTGTTACACACTGGACCTTTAAATAAAATGTTCTAGCATCAGAGTCAAACTGGCTCTATGCAAGAGGTAACATTTGGTAAGCCTCACCTTGACTTAGGCTCCACATTGCTCATCATCTCTCCACCTTCTCTGCAGCGCTTCTTCTTTGGCTTCTCTGGTACGCCATTAACTTTACGTTTCTAAAAAAAATCATGTTTGAAGGTGTTGAAAACTTTGGTACAAAGAACAGTTTTGGCAGTCATTCACTTATGATACATTTCTGTCTTTAAGAGGTCACTGTAAGCTGTAAAGCTGAGACTCTTGTGGATCCAATGAGCCCAATTGTATTAATGTGTGATGATGTTAGTCTCCATAGTAGCCATTTAATTGTAGTGATACCCGTTTTTTTTAAACTTGACCTCACTGTATAAAATGACCTGTGGTGACCTCTAGTATAATCACAGCCTCATGAAACTTTATAACCACAAACTAGAGACCTAGAGCAATCAGAGGATGGATGGCTTTCCTAGGTAGATTGACAATAAGGGGGTTTCTGAGCAGTTTCCAGAATAGAAGTGCTCGCCATCCGATCAACAAATATGCAATTCTTGCAGAAATTTCCAAATATCAAACGTTTTTGAAACCAAATCACAGCACGGGTTTTTCTATGGTGTTCCTCAAGGTCTTGGTGTCTTAATGTGGTATTTTTGAGGGATTATTGAGCATTGTTATCAAACTTCTATCCTAATGTTCTAAGCCCGTATACACAATTTATTTGAATTAATTAATATTAAGAGCTGCATCTCAAAGTAATCTTCAGGTTCCCAGCTTTCAGATGATGTACACCACTTCTATGTGACATCTACTGTTGACCTGCTATCTCCCCCTAAAGACCCCTGTACCCCCCTAAAAAAAGACTTTGTGGGTGTTATGGTTTAAATTGAAATCTGATCCATGAGAATATCAACACATCCATTACAATGCTTTGCATGTTTTTTTTAGATGCACTACTTACTTTTGAGGGCTCAAGTGTTTCCTTTTCTTTTGCGAGGTCCTCTGTCTCTGAAGCCTGGCGGAAGTGCAGCACGCCCGAATTTACATAGAATCCACCAAATTTGGTTGTGATGGAGGCCGGCACAAATTCGTCGTACTAAAGAGACCAGCCAGACGCAATATTAGAATTTGATTATAATAGATTTTATCAATTAGAAAAATATTAAGATAAGCCAAAGAAAAGTTTGAGGAAGATTGATGGGCCTCTAAATGTCAAAATTGGGGACAAGTTTGAAGGGAAACATAAACACAGGGAACACATTTCTGAGCAGAGGACAGTCAGACCACTTTTTTTTTTATAATAACGCGTTTGGATTTTGAGACTTGAGTGAACTGCCTTCACAAATGAGTCACTGCTCGAGCAGAGAGGATATCTAACAGTGATTGAAGTAAACTGCTAAAAAGCCCCAAAGACCTAGACACAGTATATCAAAACTATGTCTTTGTTCAACACAACAGGTCTTCAAAGATGCTGATATAACAAATATATGATGGGGTTATTGAAATGTGTGATTTAACACTGACTCACAGCCTCAGAGTTGTCAATGAAAGAATCCTCTTCATCATAACCGAATCCGATATCAATCAAGTCCTGAATGCGGTCCTTCTTCTCCTTCGGTTTGTCACCCTGCAACAAGAGGATACTTAATATTGTTTTGCCATTTGACACCATTTTGATGAAGAGTTCGCACGCACACTGGTCTTCATTTGACTAAAGGGTCCCTTGAGAAATCGGTTATATTGACCAATAATTCAGGTTTGCAAAGAAAAGCCATTCACATATTTTTCTTCCAATTTCTTTGAAATAGCAGCGACCTCATCCTCCTCTCTCATTTCTTCCTCCTCAAATCTGCTTAGTGGGATTTCATCTTTTGTGTGGTTGATCTGAAAATATGTAAAGTCTCATATCAATCACACATTTTACACAAAATAAAAACAGTTCTGTGTCTTATAGTCACACTTTTATCTCAGTTCAAAATAATCTAGTTGCTTTAGTTCTTCATGTCATGATTAAATGTAGTGATGTCATATTATAGCCAGCTTTGTGTGCCTGGTTTTCCAGCAGGGCCTTTGTGTGTTGTGAAGCCATTTAGGGCAAATAAACCTTTGATATGCTGAACTTCCATGTGACATACTGTAGGGATGGTGGAAACCAACACAAACACACAAAAAAAATTAAATGTGGATACATTTTCAAGTAGTGTAATACTGGAAAAGTTTAACTGAAATCACTGTGTTTATTTTATTTCTATTTTGAAAAAAAACAAAACAGTAATCTTTAAAAAGGTAAACCCAGTCAGATATTTTTTTAAATGACTAAAACAGTATTTGGCAGTATTTAGTATTTAGTAGTAAATAGCAGAAAAGCTTTAATGTTTGATTTGAATCACTTAGCTTATTAAAAAGTCAAAATCAGAACTGTTTTTCTTACGAATTTCTTATTTAAAGCATTTTCATTATGATTAATCATCATATTGATGTGAAATGCACATAAAGAGAAAAAGCACAGCTGTAACCAGCAAGTGTTTGCTAAACTATATCAAAAAAATATTCTAAAATTGGAAAATGTGGTGACGTGGGAAAAGAAATCTTCATAAATTTGTTTTAATGTGGATACATTTTGAAGTAGTGCAATACTGGAAAAGTTGAACTAAAGTCACTATGTGTTCATTTTATTTCTATTTTGAAAAAGTAAAACAGTTAAATGGTTAAATAAAAAGGTAAACCCAGTCAGATATTTTTTTTAAATGACTAAAACAGCATTTGGCAAAGTAGTAAATAGCAGAAAATCTTTAATGTTTGATTTTAATCACTTATTAAAAAGTCAAAATCAGAAAAGCACAAGTTTGCTAAATTATATTTTAAAAACATTCTAAAAATGGACAGATTGTATTTGTTAATTGATAAAAGTCGAGTCATGACCCCTTTAAACATGTTCATACTAACAGGTTACAGGTTCAGACATGTGAGGTAGCCTGTGGATTGATTTCTTTGTTTGTTTTTAAACCCTAACCTATACACTAGCTGCAGCATATTGAGATTGAAGTCCTACTGGAGCAGACATCAGAATAAAATCCCACCTGGTTGTCAACGAGCTGAGTGTAGCTGAACTCCGGGAAGCTGCTGTCATCAGGCTCGAACAAGCTGAGCAGCAGTCTGACGGTGTCGGTGTCTGAACCTGCGGTGTGTTTCTGCTGCTCAACACCTGACGGAGGTTTGTGGGCCGGGGCCGGCTGCTCAGAGGATGAAGGTCCATCATCACAGGACAGCGTGGTCAACTGGACTCTCCGAGACTCAGCCATCAACAACAGGACAAACACAGCAGCAGCAGACTCTCCGTGTGGCTGTGTGTGTTTCAACGAGACATGAAGGGCTTCATTAAGAACAAGTTGATGCAGGTGTGTGTGTGTGCGCTGACGTCACCAGGTGAATCACCTCTGCACTGAGCTGCAGCCAATACCAGGTGAATATATGTTGAAATACCAGTCAGACATAATATCAGTTTAATAGGCCTATAAGAGTGTATTCTTTTATCGCTGTTATTTACATTAATGAAACACATTTTAATAAGTTTAGGCTACTAACACAATTAAAATGTTGTTTTTAACTGAAAGGAAATAGACCTTCTCAAACTTGACAACATAACTAAATGGGTAAACTTTGTATTTCCATGTTTGTTAATGCAGCTGACAGACAGGAAGTAGCTAAAGAGGGTTGAGTTGAATTCAGCTGGTTAGCTAGTGCAGGGGTCAGGGGTCAGGGGTCAGCAACCTGCAGCTCTGGAGCCACATGAGGCTCTTTAGCTCCTCTCCAGTGGCTCCCTGTGGGTTTTTAAAAATGGAAATGAATAACTGTGTTTTGTTTACATTTTTATTTTTATGTATCATGATTGTAGGTCTATGGTACGACGGAGTATTAGGGCCACATTGAGGAAAAAAAATAAATCTGAGATTTCGAGAATAAAGTCATAATATTATGAAAATAAAGTCATAATATTAAGAGAATAAAGTCATGATATTATGTGAATAAAGTCATAATATTATGAGAATAAAGTCATAATATTATGAGAATAAAGTCATGATATTAAGAGAATAAAGTCATAATATTATGAGAATAAAGTCATGATATTAAGAGAATAAAGTCATAATATTATGAGAATAAAGTCATAATATTATGAGAATAAAGTCATAGGTTTACGAGAAAAAAAGTCGTAATATGATGATAATAAAGTCAAAGGTTTACGAGAAAAGAAAGTCGCAGTATTACGAGAATAAAGTCATTATATTATAAAGTAGTAATTTTACGTGCTATTTTCTTTTCTTCTCGTTAAGTTATGACTTTATTCTCGTAATATTAGAACTTTTCTTCTTGTTAAGTTATGACTTTTTTCTCGTAATAGTACAACTTTATTCTGTAAACCTCAGATGTTTTTTTCCTCAATGTGCCCCTAATACTCCATCGTACATTTGCTCTTTGGCCCTCACTGCATTAGACTTATATACTATATAGTTAGACTATAACTGTGTTACCTTCATCACAATGCTCAAATGTTTTGCGGCTCCAGACAGATTTCTTTGTTGTCGTTTTTGCCTAAAATAGCTCTTTAGATAGTAAAGGTTGCTGACCCCTGGCTTAGTCAAAGGACGTATATTGCTAGTCAATTGTTCGTCCCATTGTAACATCAGCTCCCAGCAGCAGAGGTACGCTTCCACCATTTTGGACTGAAAGCCACTACTGGACGCCATGTAAACGTCCGCCTACAAAGTGCCGTACAATAGTAAAACAAAATTATTCCTATTCTATAGTCATATTCTACCGAAATTGCCTGTGTTGAACGATAAAATATTATAAATAAAATAAGCGGTTTCTGGTAAAAGAAATGGCGGCAGCGGCTCTTTAAAAAAATAAATAACACCAGAGTGTCTTTATACTCTTTGGCTTAGTTTAGCACAGACACTGAAAACAAATCCACCTACCTGTACCTCTAAAACTCACGAATAATTAACATCTCGTTTGTTCACACAAAAACAGAAGAATAAAACCGACAGTTTGCTGTTTGAAGGACTTTTGGTGCAGTAACGTTAACTCACTTTCTGGATGCTCTGGTTGCCTGGCAACTACCCAGAGTCCAGACTCACTTCCTGGATGCTCTGGTTGCCTGGCAACTACCCAGAGTCCAGCACATGACCCAGTTTCATTCTTTACACTTCAGTTTGTGTACAGATTAAACAAACAAGATTTAAGGTGTTGTTTAAAGAGCTTTAGCTGTGTTGGTAGGCAGATTTTTGTTACCTTTGTAACAGAGGTTATCTAGCTGTTCCCCCTGTTGCCAGTGTTTGTGCGAAGCCAAGCTAACCGGCTGCTAGTTTCATTATGTTTATAGAAAGACGAGTCAATAAACCCATTTATGTCATTCTAATTCAATGTGCATAATATGCAGCACAAAGTGCTTTATAATAATGCAAAATAAACATAGAATGAACATAAAACAGGGGAAATAAAACAGTTGATAAAATAAGATAAAAATGAAAAATAGGATAAAATAAAAAAAAACAAATCATAACATAAGATGGAAAATAAAACACCTTATAAAATAAGATACAAATAAACAATTAGAAAAAAATAATATGACATAGAATACATACAATGCATAACATAAGATGGAAAATAATCACTTGATAAAATAAGATAAAAAAGAAACAATAGATGAAAATAATATGAAATAGAATACATATAAAGCATACCATAAGATGGAAAATAAAACACTTAATAAAATAAAAGATGAATTAATCTTTAAATTAGGAAACTATGCATAAAGTAAACGGAGGGACTCCAACAGAATTCACATTTTCACTTTGTTTTGTGACCCATGGTGATGACGGGCCCTAAACAGAAAATGCTGTGTCACTTTTATGTACTTTTTCATAGATTTTTGTTCTATTTTGGGATGAATCAGCAGGGTGTCTAAGATTGTCACATGCCACCTCTGAAAGCTTCACCATTTTTTTTTTTAAAAAGAGGAACTGTTAAGCCATCAGGGTAGTGATGTCTGCTCAGTGAAGGAGAACCAGCAGATGTTTAAAGATACAGCTGTAGTGGATTTCCGATAAAGCCAGAGACTGCTGCCACCCGTCAGGCTGAGGAGATGGAAACTATCCTACAACCACGTCGACGTGTCAGAAACACACTTTTATCTTTGAGGGTTTTAGAGCTGAAGACTGCACTCAAAGATAGATTAGACTGCAAACTGTCAGGGTCCCCAAAAGCCCTGCAGGGTTACTGTAGGTCAGTGGCTTTTTAGTAATTTGATTATTTGCAAATTAGTTTGCAAATATTAAGCACGTCCTGCGTTATATGTCATTTTGTGATCCTGTCCTGTAGAGGGGGCTATCATCTTTATTATTTTTGTTTTATATTGCCCTCACATGGTGCATTTTACTAAATACAGTTGTTTTTAATCAAACAACTACAAACTGTGCATAATAAGGAAGTCGCCATCTATAGTGTGATGTGTGCACTGCACTGTTATTTTTGGTGGTGTGAAAAGGATTGAGGCAAAACAAAACATTTCACTCTTTGTATCAGTCAGTGCATACCTTATGTTTTTATACATTCAATGTTCGTAATAATGAGAGCATGGATAAAATACTGTAGGCAACATACTTTGCTCAGCAAGTAGTCAGCTGCTGTCACTGATCTGTTCCCCTCTTTCTCTAGTTGATGCTCAGTGAAAGGAAACGCTGTGTTGTTTGGAATGAAAATGTCTTTTGCTTCTGCTCATAATCAAGAATCGTCTATGATAAGATGGCCATGTTTAAATCATTTTGTTACTGTGAAATTACTGATATATTTAAGTATATAAATACAATTATTCTTATTATTATGCTGTTGGTTTTGCAGTGTACACAGAGATGCAGAGAGGACATGCTCTGTGCCTTGTTCACCACACAGGGGCGCTGGAGGTCCATGAGGATGAGCGCCGCATACAGTAAGTGAAAACACTGACATATTCTAGGGGCCTTTTAACTCAATGACCTCCTCATCACACACATACGGGATACTCAGTATAGGCCCATAGCTTGTTTGACAACAAGGCAAAAGTGAGCAGGGGTATGTGAGCCATGCTCACTGCTTGAGGGCCAAAGGTTTTGCCCTTTTGGAAATAATGGAATGAGTTCTAGTCCGGAAACGAAATTGAAGTCTCAAAACACAGTTTTTGGCCAAAATTTAAAAAATGTTGGGCACCCTGGACTTCTAACCCCCAAAAGGCACAACTAGATCACAATGTCAACCATCATACCAAATTTGAAGTTCCTAAGTTAAATAGTTTCCGAGTTCTGCTCCAGAAACGAAAGTGTGACACGTGAACGGACAGCAGGACGGACGGATTGAAGTATGGACACGCGGAGCGCTATAAACCATCGACTATGTTGTCGCAGGGGTATAATTAAATAGAGATAGACTATTATTTCAGATAACTAGCCTAAGTCTTATAATAAGGATGTCACCCATCACTGCAGGTCAGTGATGACACTTAAAGCTGCAGTGCGTAGAAATCCGGAAAACGCAAAATCCTGCATCCCCTCGAGCTGCTCTCTCCTCTCTCTCCTCTCTCCGCTCTCCCCTCTCTGTCCGAAGCCCCTCCCCCCACACGAGAACGGGCATATGCACGCGCTTCATACGTGCTCGCTACATCTGAGGAGGCTACCGCAGCGAGCTATACATTACCTTCTAACGACATCAACAGTTTGGACTGTCTTTTTGAAAGTCTGTCTTTCTTTTTTTGGGTTGTTTTGAGGTGTAGGCAGTTGCTGCCAATGCTGGAATAGCAAGCTTTCCAGTAGGTTGTTCCGCCATTGACCGAGGCTTTCACTATCTGCAGAGACCAGACGTGAACGCGCATCTCCTTTTGTGGAACAGCCAATAGGAACGCTCTCTCTGAAATGCCCTGTGATTGGTCAAAGTCTGCCGTCACGGGCTAGATTTTCTAAAGCCTGTAAACAGAGCCATGAGGAGGTGCAGAGGTGTAGTTTTCTCTCAGATCACTTGAATTACAATATGCTGAAAGGTTATTATGGAATTTTTGCCAAATTATGCCAAAATATTGTTGCCTACTGCCACTTTAAACTCACAGTCAACAGCTTTATCATAGATTTACTGCATATTTTCAGCCAGTTAGTGCAACTGTTTTGCAGAATCTTCTCTTAATAGGACAAAAAATTTAAATCATTACTTTTTTACCAGATGCTAAAATGCATTATGTTCATTTCATAACAGATAAAATCTACACTTATTACATCATTAATATATAAACAACCTTCATCATGTCATCGTCTATCCTGAGGTGACAGCCAAACGTGTGTTTGTTAAAGCACAGACTGTTTTAAAACTAGACTTAAAGCAGCAGTAGGTAGAATTGGAGCAAATATGATTAAAAAAAGTTATTTTCATAAAACGGTCACTACATCCTGACAGTAGTGCATGAGACATGTAATCTGAAAAAAATCATGTGCCTCTGTGTCCTCCGATGCTCCTAATGGCATCTGCAAGATTTCACAGACCGGAGGAAAACAACCAATCAGAGTCGAGCAGGAACCTGTCGTCTCTGAGCAGCTGTCGATCACTCACAAACTCCGATCAAACGGTCAAACTAGGCAGCGAGGATCAAATGTGAATTAAAATTCTGTTACTGTAATGCCTATTTCTGGCCTCAAATGTTTTCAGAAACATCTTGTAGTGTACTGTTTAGCTGTAAAATGAGAAAGTTTCTGACCCGGCAGCAATATTGAGATCAGTTGATGAAATATCAAGCACCGCCCACCAGCCGGATCACAGCCAGTCGGAACGCTGTGATTGGCCAAAGTCTCCCATCACAGCTATTTTTTAAAGCCTGTAAACAGAGCCATGAGGAGGTGCAGAAGTGTAGTTATCTCTCAGAACACTTATGCTGAAAGGTTATTATGGAATTTTTGCCCACTGATGCCAAAAACATTCTGCCTCCTGCAGGTTTAAAAAAAAAATGGTCAAATGTGAGTCATATGTAAATCCCAGGTCGTGTTCATGCAGCCTGCAGTGAATTGACTTTGACAATTACAATAACGGGATAATTGCAATCTGTCACCATACATTCCGTGTTAGCATATCACAAAATAACCAATCCGAGCCATTCACTCCACACACATACACACACACACACACACACACACACACATGTCCCTGATCTGCATAACACACACAGCACCCCGCTTTGTAATTATAAATGAATTTCACGGTGCGAGGCTTTTAATGCAAATAATATGGATCTTTTTTTTCTCCTCTCTGACCAACAGGACCGTGCGTGTGCGTGTGTGTGTGTGTGTGTGTGAGGATCAGATTGCGGCCCAGCTTTGTTTGACTAGCCTCCCCTCTCAAACGAGTTAATGGGATGGAAGTTATTTGCCACCCTGAGCTGACGATGCGAGGTCGAACAGAAGCGTTGAATTAAAAAAAAAGGCGTCAATAAATGTGCTGGAGACAAAGAGCTAAAATACACCCGAGCAGGACAAAGACAGACAGATGGAGACGGCAGGGGTAGCCTCGGCCTACGTGTGTGTGTGTGCGTGTGTGTGTGTGCGCGTGTGTGTGTGTGTGTGTGTGTGTGCGTGTGTGCGTGTGTGTGTGTGTGTGTGTGTGTGTGTGTGTGTGTGTGTGTGTGTGTGTGTGTGTGTGTGTGTGTGTGTGTGTGTGTGTGCGTGTGTGTGCGCGTGTGTGTGCGTGTGTGTGTGTGTGTGTGTGTGTGTGGTGTGTTTGTGTGTGTGTGGTGGACTGGTTGGTGACAGGGACCCCATCAGTGCAGGATCAGAGTGGGGAAATTGGAGGACAATGTCGGCAGAGGGGGTGCGGGGGATAATTTAAACCGATCGGGGAGGCGGTGTCCCAGAGGTGCATAATTCACTCATTCATTAACTCGACCAAACAAGAGCCAATATTAATTAACTCGTTCCTCGTGCCGAGGCGCCCCGAGAAGCGCGTGCTGTTGACAATTGGCCAAAACAGTTCTTGGAAGTGAAGAGCTGACGGGGTAGAGCAGAAGGTGGAGGAGGGTCACACCTCCAGCCACTATGTGCACAAGGGGAGATTTTTATGATGGCTTTTGTAAAAAATAATATATTTAATTGCTGGAAAGTAACTTTTTACTCAAGTACTGCACTTATAAGTATTTGAAGTATTTACTTCAGTATTCCCATTTTCTGCTACCTCGTACTTTTACTCCATTAGGCCAGAGGTTCCTACCTTACAAGATAGACAATATACCGAGGACCTCTTCATGTATGTTCCGAGGAATAATTTGACATATACGTTTTACACTTCTATTGTCTCAGTTATGTGAAAGAACAACACAAGATACATATATTAGAAAGACAGTAGACAAGTATTAAACATATTTGCAGATTGTAAGAGTTATACATTCGTTACATTAGAACTATGAACCACTATACCAACCCAGTCATATAAAAATGTTTTGGTATTGTACGTTTCTGCAAACCACGGGATACGTTGAATGTCAATGTTTCTGAATCAAAAAAAGTTTCATAATTACATTTCATATCATCCTCGTATCACGCTCAATGAAACGTGGTTAACGTTGTGAAACGATTGGTTAGGTTTATGGAACAAAACTACTTGGTTAAGGTTAGAAAAAACATCAAGGTTTGTGTTAAAATAATAACGTAACTACATAACGTAACGTAACTACGTAAATAAATAACAACCGCCCTTAGCAGACTTTCTTTCTTCAAACAACATTACGGAAAACAACGTAAGGTCAACTTTTAATTTTGGTTTTACACGGGACACGAACAGCGGTGTCCTTGTTGAAAGTGTAGATTTAAATATTATTTGTTGAACTATGAAGCCTTTTGTAAAAAGAAAAAATTACATGATAATTTAAATGAATGGATCTGAAAGCTTCTCACAGACCCCCTGGCAGATAGATAGACAGACAGACAGACGGATAGATGTAGAGTAAATGTACTGACTCAGTACATTTACTAAAATACTGTACTTCAGTACACTTTTTAAGACAAAGGGAGCAACTACTACAGGGCCCCATAGGTTCTTGTGTGGTAATTGTTTTTCAGTTATTTTATTAGGGTAGAGTCTAGTAAGATAAAGTAACACATCAAATTCTGGGTGTTGATATATTGATACCAAAGCTTGAAACGTTTAAGTTAAGTTTAGGTCTGTGACATCATCAGCCTAACTGACACACTGGTATTTATTAACTGTTGTTTCCATACACCTTTACCTTTACCTGGTCATAGTTTTAAAATAAAACTAAAAAACTTGAAACTACAAGTTTGGAGTAACTTTAATGTTTTACATATCAGTGGATCTCCAGGTAACTTTATTAACTGTCACTTTTTTGGGAATGTGCATAATGTGTGTATTACCAAATCAAAATATCAGCTGATAAGATTTATGTGGGTCCAACTTTATCACCCGACCTTCAGGCCCTGTCTGGATCAAAATCTAGTCTCATTATTTCAGCTGATATTGTGCTGAAACTGGCACATTTTCCCACTTTAATATGTTTATGTTAAGTCAAATTGCCTCATAGCAAACCTTGGGCCATGTAATGTTCCCATATCCCCCAGATAGTGGGAGGACTGGGGGGTTAATGTGGGGCCCAGGGCCCCCAGCAGGTTAACCTGGCCATGCTTTACTTTAATATTTCCATTTGATTGAAACACTGAAAGGAAATAATAATGCACTTTTTACTCTTCTACATTTATTTGACAGAATAAGTAAAATCGTATCGTCTTACACATTAGTCCATCAACAATAAAATAATAATATTTCTATAATAATATTTGGAAAGGCCCAATCTGAATACTTTTACTTGTAACAGATCACTTATTTTGAAGTATTATTATTTTTACTTCAGCAAAGGATCTCAGAATTTATTTTTCTACTACTACTTCTAATAATAATAATAATAATAATAATAATAATAATAATAATAATAATAATAATAATTGGAAAGGCCCAATCTGAGTACTTTTACTTTTAACAGACCATTTACTTTGTAGTATTACTGCTTTTACTTCAGTAAAGGATCTTAGTACTTCTTATAATAATAATAATAATAATAATAATTATCATTATTATAATAATAATAATAATAATAATAATAATAATAATAATAATAACAATAATCATAATAATCATAATAATGGGAAATGTAAAAATGAAAAAGCCATTAATTCTTACTCTGTCTTAGAACAATACAAAATAAAAAAATAATAAATACAACTGAAAACTGTCACACACACACACACACACACACGCACGCACGCACGCACGCACACACACGCACACACACACACGCACACACACACACACACACACACACACACACACACATCCCTCTCCTCCACTGGGGGGCGCTCCTCCACTGATCCCTGCTCAGCTGTCAGGCCCTGCTAACTTTGATTAAGGTTTAAATTGGCTGAATTTAATGAACGTTGCCTAATTAGGCAGGATAACAGCTTTAATTGATAAGTAATTATCTGCCACAAATTGTTATTAATTCTGCGGCTCTGTCTCATAGTGTACTGACTCCCCTCCCACCCTTTCCCCCTCTATCCCTCCTCCCCTGTAACATTTTGTATTTATGTAAACAAGCAGTAGTAAACAATTAGGCATATGTTAGGATGGGATATTCCAGAGGGTATCATAAGGCTGTGCTTGGTGGACTGGCAGTTTATCTGAAATGAGTTCACTCACTGGCTGATATCTTTGAGCATTAATTGCTTAAACTGTCCTGTCATTTTGGCTGCGTGCCATCGGCTGCATGCTGTCATGACTAACATAAAAAAGGCTGCAAGAAAAATGGCTCTAAAATAAAGAGAATTGAACTTTAACTGTAGAGTAAATGAGAAAATGCCTTAATACCACGATCATTTTGATTCCTCCAATAATATACCAACCACAATATTGAAGTTTAAGTGATTATCCACAGTTCAGTGGCTCCGTTACTGTATAGTGACAGTGTAATAAATGTTATGTTTAAAGGGGATCATGCTTGTACACATACATTTGGGTATCTGAAGTTCCTACCAACTCACACACTGTGAAATAAGACAACCCAGTCAGTTTTTTGTGGGCTGTCTAGATCAGAAAACGTGATTCAACAAGCCATTCAGATTTGGCTCCCCTTCCTATGTCACATGCAGGCTCATTAGAATATATCACCCACAGCTTGAGATCTACCTTTGCAAAGGTGCACCATATTTTTCTTACAAGCCAATCAGAGCAGACTGGGCTTTTTAAAGAGACAGGCACTAAAACGGAGCGTCTCAGACAGAGGGTGAATACAGGTATATTCAGACAGACAGTATGTGAAAAATTTAAAGCATGTAAACATGCTCTAGAAATACAAGAATGAACCTGGAAATGAGCATATGTCCCCTTTAACCGGATTTTATTGAATATCGGAGCTGTGTGAAAGGTTATCCACATGAGTGTTCATCACTGAAAACAGCTTTAAGAATCAATTCCTAAAAGAACTACTGTATATCAATGATGTTCACTTCTGGATGAAAAACTGTCAGACTTTAAAAGGGTTCTTGTAGCATCATAGTTCCTAAAAGAGGGGATTTATTAAGAATACACTTCTGACTTTGAATCACCTGAGCATCTAAATAAAACATTTAAAGAAACAGTGTGTAGAATTTAGGGGGATTTATTGGCAGAAATGGAATATAATATTAATCAGTATGTTTTCTTTAGTGTCTAATCACCTGAAAATAAGAATCATTGTGTTTTATTACCTTAGAATGAGCTGTTTATATCTACCTAGGGAGCGAGTCCTCTCCACAGAGCCGGCTGCCATGTTTCTACAGTAATGATAATAATAATAATAATACATTTTATTTGTGGGCGCCTTTCCGAGACGGAAGTGGGCGGGAGGGTGGAAATAGGTTTGGTTGACAGGTAGAGCTGGGTGTCATCGGCATAGATATGAAAATGGATGTTAAATTTACGGAAGATACGGCCAAGAAGAAGTAGATAAATGATAAACAAAAGGAGCCCCAGGACAGATCCCTGGGGAACACCGGTAGTGACTGGAAATGGCTGGAATTTGAAAGTTTTGAGTTGGATGAGCTAAGTGCGAACAGAGAGGTGTGATTTAAACCGGTCCAAGGGTGTGTTAGTGATTCCAATAGATTCTAGTCTGTCGAGGAGGATGTTGTGAGAGATGGTGTCAAAGGCCGTGTTCAGATCAAGGAGGATGAGAATAGATAACAGTCCGGAGTCAGCTGCCATGAGGAGGTTATTAGTGATTTTTACCAAAGCTGTTTCTGTGCTGTGAAGGGGGCGGAAACCAGACTGGAATTGTTAATAAAGGTTATTGTCAGACATGTGAGCATGAACCTGAGATGCAACTGTTTTTTCGAGGATTTTAGATAGAAAAGGTAGGTTCGAGATAGGACGAAAAAATGACATTAAGGTGTTACAATAAGCAGTTGAGTACAGATAAGGAGCAAGAGAGTCCGGTGGTCGTAGTATGTTGTTAACCATGGTGAAAAGGGCCCTTGTGTTCCCTTCACCTGAGCTGATTAGACCTGCGTATTAAGTGGATTTTGCTGTAGAGAGAGTTATTATTATGGTAGGGGAGAATGAGCAAAGATGGGTAAGAAAAGCATCACATTCATTAAGAAAATCCTTATTGGGCTTAGGTGGACGATAGACAGTGGCAACTATAGTAGGGGTAGGCCCATTCAGTTGTAAGGCAATGGATTCAAATTAGACGTGAACTGGCAGAGAAACAGGCAAGACTTTCCACTTCTCGCGATAGCTTATCGCAAGACCTCACCCTCTGCCAGAGGCACAGGGTTGACAGATGTAAACAAACCCAGGAGGAGTAGATTCATTCAGTTGTGAAAAGTCATTAGGTTGTTGCCACGTTTCAGTCAAACACAAAAAATCAAACTTACGATCGATCAGGAGATCCTGAAGGAGAGGACCCTTGCTGGTAAGAGAGCGGATGTTGAATAATCCGAAGCTGACAGTAGATGGCGTTGTTCACGTTTTCGCTTTCGGCCACCGTAGTTCTCCTACGCGCTTGGCACACGGTTTTCAGTTGGTGGCAATCTGTAAACTCACCACTAGATGTCGCCAAACAGACACACTGCATCTTTAAAGTAAAGTGAGTCATAGAAATGTAGGATATAGGAAAGAAATCGTAAAATCAAAACCCTTTCCACTCCTCTGTAGTTATCGGGATGATCCACTGTGGAGATCAAGAGCATCACAAATAAGTAAAGGATAATGTACAGCGAGCCGCTCATGGTTGTGAAAGAAACCCTGTTACAAGCATACACTATCTGTGAAAAGATGTCCAAAAAACTGATTTACTTTGCTTTGTAGACTTTACATTTCTCTAACCAGTGTCATCCCTCGCTATGATCAATACCTTAATTTGTGAATTATATGTCAGAATACAGAGCATTTTAAGGATGGTTTTACACATCTCTTTCAGGAACAATTATGCATGAATCAACATATTACCTCTACGGAAATCAACAATAAAAGGGTTAAAGAGCCTGATGCTACTATTGTTTTCTCTTAACACATGTGATCATTATACTGTATTGGGTGTTCTGGCTGAATATACTCAGGGTAATCTAAATGTTATTGGACACACTTTGGAGGAGAAAGAAACAACAGTGTTTGTATTAGATTACATATATTTAAATACTAAGTAAACTGAAAGGGAGCTTATACTGTGAATTGAAATTACAAGGGTTAGGAGGACTTGAGAAAACAAAACATGAACCAAAGAAAACACCTTTGTTTCAAACAGCATCCGTCCTTTCCTTTCAGTGCACACAGGCCACTCTGACTGAGCTATTCATTAAAGTGATTTAAATGAGACGCGCGTGAACTTGCTTCCTAATTAAAACATCTTTCCTCGTTTACAGAGCGGCTTTAAGCTGGGCTCTTTGGGTGGGGGTAGGAGGGGGGGGGCTTTCTCCTCCTTCCTTCCACCCCTCCACCGCTTAACTCCCGGCAGATGGTTTTGTTGGGCTCCAGTAGCCAGCCAGTGGCCGAATAGGCTGATCCATTCTTCCTCTGTGCCCATCAGATCTGAGCATTTGTTTTATCACCCCCCTTCCCTCCCCTCCTCACACACACTCTCACACACACACACACACTCACACACACACACACACACACACTTTCCAGATGATGAAGAGATGAGAAGAAGAGTATTGATTGGGCTGCTAAAATGTATATGCAAATACTTCCAGCCAGTGCATGAAAAATTGGCATCACCATTTCTCAAATTATATCATTACTATATTTTGAAAATGTTAATTTGCATAGCGGATTTCCCTGTGGGGTAGGGGGGTTAATTAGGTCTATTTCCGTGCGGCTTGTGCCAAGACAGCCAAGGAAAAAAAAGGGGGGTGATGGTGGGCAGAAGAAAGCGAGAAAAGAGGGAGAGTGAGGGGGAGATCCGACTCGCTGATAACAATTAAAATGGCATTTTGGACTCTTTCAAGCATAGAACATTTTTGGCATATTAAGCACGCTTTAGGAAAAGGTGATAAGTTACTTTTAATTGAAATGGAATTATGGCTCCAGAGGATGTTTGGCATTGTTACTATACTGTATATATCTATCTATATATAGATAGATATATACATCTATACCTATATATATATTCATACACTATGTGTACACTTATATATACAGTATATATATATATATATATATATATACAGTATATATATTTTCATATAGAGGTGACTTACAGAAAATAACTATAAAACAGTCACATTTTTCATTTCCTCCCAGTATTCTGTCAGAGGCACAGTTACACTCATTATTAGATGGAGGAAAAGTTTATAATTGCATGGAGAGAAGGAGCTAAAACACACTGTAAATGGGTCCTTTCCTTTTCTAAATTATCAAAGCTTCCATTATGTGTCAGGAAAAAGATTTGTGGAGAAAAAAAACTAAACATCAATACATTAAATCCCTTCACTTTTAATTGGAATGGCATCCTCTCCTGGTTTTAGGCTGCACAAAGCACACTGAAGGATCAAAAACCGCCTCCCAACAATTCATTTAGATTAGACTCTTAATTATCAACCAATCGCCTAAATAATGACTGACCTCATTTCAGATAGTTAAAAATTAACTTGTACGCAGTAATTGAGTAATTAACTCTCCACTGCTTCACCTTAGTTTGCTAATTAAAAAATAAATATGACTTGATTCCTCCTCTCAAGAGGCATATTGAGGGTTTTGTGGCTCGAAAGTGATTTTTAATTCTTCGATAGTAACCTACAGTTTTATTTTTTTCTCTAAGAAAAAGAGGTTTCTTGAGCACAAGGGGAGTTTCCTCTGAATGTTCAAACACAGTGTCTCCATGTCCTTATGTGAATGTAACTGACAGACCTACATTTGATTGTTTAGGGCATGTATCCCCACAGGACAGGTGACCTCAGGTGAAGCACAGTACTGTTAACTGGCTGCCTTGTTCTATTCAACTTTTCCTGGACAAATACAGACAGTTTTGCTGAAGAACACACCTGAAATGAAGTCTGAAGTGAGCTTAAAAATAAATGTATTCAAATAAATTCTGACCTAAACCTTAAATACTCACAAACCGTGTCTCAAATTAAACTTGGTTAGAAATTGGCTGAGTTTAAAATGGTTTTATTTTGGGAGCTTATTTGCTCATGTGTGGTCAAAAGTGTAGCTTTGATCGTGAAACTCACCCCTCCCTCAGTACCCAAAGTTGAGGTGCTTTTGAGCAAAGATTAAAACCGCAAACTGCTCCTGTGGAGCCGCTCAGTGGCCGACAGTGTGAGGCTGTGGTTATACAGCACAGCCCCTCAGTACAAACTGTGTGTCTGTGGTCTATCCTGGTGTAGGCCATTACTGGTAAATGACTGATAGCTTGCACTGTAGATAACCTATCAAGAGTTGATGCTAGCAGCTCTGTGTGGCAACGCTAACATGCTGATGTTAAGATCACTTGCATGAAACACTGCTGAGGCTGATGGGAATGTCAATTAGTTGGTGATAAACCAAAGCAGGGCTCAACAATAAGGACTGCTTGCTTGTCCAGGGCAAGTAAAATGCCATGTCGGGATAGTAAATCTAGCAACTCTGAATGAAAGAATTAATTGTTTTTTTTTCTAAGCTGATGATAGAAGTAGCTAAGGAGTGAGTCACCTCGCTTTCTTCTCATCTCTATTGAAAGTTGCACATGTGCAGTATTGATTGGGCACTCATGAGAAAATGGCAGTGGGTAAAGACAAAAGTTCATGAGCTGAAGCGCAAGCGGGCATTTCAAGTAACCTGGAAACAGGAGTTTAGTTGGGTGGTGTTAGAAGGTGTGGGTAAAACTCTAGATTAATTTACATAAACAAAGATTAAACAAGACAATGAATTTTGGTCTTTGTTGTTATTTGATAACCGCTAATAAATAAAACAATTTGTATAGGGGCAAGTAAAGATTTAATTTGGGCAAGTAGATATCTGACCAAAACACATTAACGTTGAACCCTGCAAAGTCTTGTACAACTTAAAATTTTGGCCTAATGATGGCGCTAGATGAAACGTTAAGGGATCACAAACGTTATTCTAAAGCACCAAAGTCATCAGGACACATCGTCTGGGGACCATGAATGTTTGTAGCACATTTCATGGGAATCCATCTAATAGTTGTTGAGATATTTCAGAACAACAAAACAACAAACCAACAACTGTAAAGACCGTATACAACAAAGATTAGATAAATCATCTTGTTGGCCCGTGTGCCGCCTGTTATCTGTAAACCATCCCCATGTACATAACGGTGACAACAACAAATATCTACATCTATGAAAATTCTGACTTTCTGTCTCTAATCTCAGTCTGGTGGCTGTTTCCTAACTAGCCAGTCAGGAAGTTCCCTGTCTCAACGCTGCACATGGTTGGTTATTAATTATTAATGGCAGAATGAAGGATCTAGCTTATACAGTAGCCTAGCTGTTTGCTGATGCAATGCCAGTTTGTTGATAAGCAACACAACTTAATCTAAACCCATCGTTACTATCTTAGTTTATTTCAAACTTACCCTCAATATGCAAAAGTGACAGCTGTGTTAAAAGTTTCAAAAGATATCTGCAAATTTCAGTGAGGTTAGAGGTTAAAATCAGACACTTCTGAGAGGAGTGGGTAAGTTTAAGTGCCGGTTTTCAAATCAGAACTCACAGCTTCACAGTGGATGAAGTCAAGGAAAACAACTGAATAAGCATTAATTTCAAAAATCCTGTCCCTTTCTTAACCATACTTAAATACCATACTTGTCAAAATATCACAAGAACAAAGTGCAGCTTTTCAAAAATGTAGCATGTCTAAGGTCATTAGCCGCATTTCCATTCACATTTTTATGCGCATTTTGAAGTATTGCATTCAAAAAGCTGTATGGAAACAAACAAATTTATACAAATCTTCCTCAATTGCGAAAAAAAAATCTTCACACTCACTCGAGGTGGTTTCTCCCTTTAGTCGAAAAAGAGTTGATGCGCTAAATGGATTATGGAAATGTTTGCCAAATAAATTCTGACGTAGCGAACATTTGACTCACATGACGGATCAGTTGTCTCTGCTGTCTGCGTCTTCGCAGATTCTCCGATAATGCACAAATACTTCATCTTCTTCATCTCCGGACAACATGACACATGGCCAACACTGGCTGACATGAAAGAACGATTAAAACTTGCCCAATTGAAACAAATTCTTGAAGACCTCTCCATTTTTCTCTCGTAGATGGTTAGATGGCCTAGGTGACTTGTTTTGTTTCTGGTCTGAAAAGTGAAGCCAATGCAGAAGTGCCTTAGACTTGCATTATTTCTAATAGCCAGCAGGGGGCGACTCCTCTGGTTGCAAAAAGAAGTCCCATCTAGAAGTATGGTCCCAGTTAGACTCAAATAGACCATAAAGCAGGGTATAGACGTGCTACCTTGTGATTGACAGGTTGCCAACATGCCGTTGTCCGGTCTGAGATTGTCCGTGTTTCAACTTAGAACTTTAACTCTTTCACAGTGTGTTTTCAGTTCATCAAAGTTTTTCAAAGACCTTTTTTGGCCACCTAAAAATATCTTGTTCAGAGTTCAGTTGTACTTAGCTCCACCCTCTTGTGTCACTTCTGATTGCAAAAAAACAAGATAGCGATGGCAAAAACCAAGATAGTGACGGCCAGAATGCTGAACTCGTAGCTTCAAAACGGCAGTCCACAAACCAATGGGTGACGTCACGGTGACGACGTCCACTTCTTATATACAGTTTATGCTTCAAATGCAAATGTTTAACAGGAGCGCCCCCTTCAGGTTGTTTTAACCATGGATGTATTATATTTTTTATCCCAGGAAGACCACTGGATATACAGCACAGGCTTTGGTTGCATTACTCTGTGCTGAAGTATTGTGAATAACACATACCTGGGTCAGACATTATAATAGCCTTTTCTTCGCTTAAGTGTGTGTTTGGTTGTGTTGTCTGCACAGAGAGACGAGAGAGGGGAGGAAGGCTGGAGGCGAGGCAAGCCGAACCCTGGCTTGTGTGCGAGTCGCCCATCTTATTATCAAATTAATTAAAGCTAACATCTGACAATGTCACTCGTGCCCAGCAAAAAAAAGGGAGGAGGAAGGAAGAAAAGCAAATTTAAATGCTGCGGTCTCTTAGGACCCCATGTCAAGGGCTGCTTTTCATCGAGCACTGCATGTGTTTGGCTCGCACCGCCAATGGGAAAGTGGAGAGAGGGGGGCTTTAAAAAAAAAAAAAAAAAAGAGCTTTTATAAGCAAATGACAAGAAGGCGCTGGATTTTGATGTTCAAAAAATGGCAGCAGGAAAATAAATACACATCAGAAAGAGCAGCAAAGAAATAAAGAGGGGATGGAGGGAGCAAAAGAGAGAGATAGAGACGGGGCGACATCAAAAGCGCCTCTCAAGCCGTTCAAAGTTGCACTGAGATTGGGGGAAAGGGGGTTTATAACCGCCCGACGACCAGCCGACATTAAAGAGTCCATTTAAAAACTAGACATTGAAATGCAGACAGCCTGCTCGTGTGTGGACTCGGGGTCAAGTAACGGAGGGATTATATGGTTCTTCATAATAATATTAATTAAACAATTTACATGCTAATAAGGTAACAATTATCGGAGCTTCTGGTGAAAGATTCAGGTTATTACAACACGCCAATCCCAGGGCTACGGGTCACAGGCAGAACAGCAGAGAGAAATCTCAACTCAAATTAACATTCTGTCAGCTCCAGAAATTGGATAAATAAAGTCGAATTAATTCACAGTAATGGAAGAGGGAGGGGGAGGCACTTATTCAACCAGCTCTGATTACCATTCAGTATTCACCAGCACGCGGGTGACTTTCTGTCAAGAAATTTAACACAAAATGAAGCAGTCACCGCCTCGGGCAAGATTTGGCCCCTGCGACACCGCTTACAATTTATATGTATAATCTCTCTCTCTCTCTCTCTCTCTCTCTCTCTCTCTCTCTCTCTCTCGATCGCTTCCCCAAAGATGTCCACCTGGACACCCAGTTGCTCCTGGCCTGTGCCATGATTGTAAATTTCAAAACCTTTCATTTTCCAATGCACACTTCAATTGGAGCACCATTTCCCCTGCATTAGACAAGACCCTTAACTCGATGGGATAACTTGAAATTTTAATTGCAGTAATCTTCTCCTCTTTTTTTTTTTAACCTCCACCAGACGGACACGACATATTGCTCAAAATGTCTACATGCTTTATTCAGTTTTGTTAAATTGTCTTTGTTGGTGATTGAAAAAAGCAGTGCCCATTATTTAAAATAAAAGCAAAAAAGAACAGTGTTTAGCATTTTGGGGGATCTGTTAGCAGAAATGGAATATAATATTCAGAACAATGTTTTCATTAGTGTAAAATCACCTGAAACGTAGAATCATTGTGTTTTGTTAGCTTAGAATGAGTCCTTCATATCTACATAGGGAGCAGGTCCTCCGTAGTTCCCTGACATGCTTGGAGAGGGAGGTGAGCGGAGGGGTATTCAGTTGTTTGCAATCTGCAGCCTGACCACTAGATGCCACTAAATCCTACACACTGCTCCTTTAAACTTATTCACTGGAGGAGAACCAACCAAACATATAATTTCATGGCATTATGAATTTTTCAGTTCTGTTTTTAGTAAGGCCAGCTAGGGATGGCAATGTCAGCCAGCCTGCCAGCCAGTCGGTCGGTCGGCACAACATTTTTCCACAGTCATTCATGGTCTCCAGAGGATGAACCCTAATGACTTTGGTGATCCCCTGCTTTTCCTTTGGCACCACCATGAGGTTGACTTTTGTGCTTTTGAGTGAAATGTCTCAACAACTATTGGATGGATTGCCATGAAATGTATATCCCCCACAGGATGAACTATATTAACTGTGGTAACTTTTCATGTAGCACCATCATCGGGTCAAATTTTTAATCTATCAAATACTTTATCACCAAATACCTGCAAAATTAATTACTTTTTTTAGCAAATACACCAAATTAACATGGTGAACATTCAGCCTCATACAAAAAGGCGTGTGAATTACATGATAATTCACAAGGCAAAAGTGGTAATGAGAACGCCTTCCTTGCTTTAGGCTTGTCATTTGGACGCCATATAATCAGAGTAAATATGCTACGCCCACAGCTGGTGACGTAGAATAAAAAAGTGAGAAAGACTGCTTATGGCGGGTGGGAAGGGAAGTGGATAGGTCCAACAAACGAGACCGGTGTTTTTGTAAACTATGTCGTATTGTCTTTTGTTTACATACTTATTTTAAGGCCAACCATGACATTTTTCCTAAATTTTACTAAGAGGTTTTCTTGCCCCCTGCTGGTACCTTCATACACACGTGTAATATTCACGCCTCGGCGAAGCAAAACTTGAAACTGACACGCTGTCCTCTGGTGGACAGGTGGGTCTGTTACACGCTTTGGCGTGATACCGGGCTGGAACATTATACCTGCTAAACATCAGCATGTTAGCATGAAATGTTACGTAGCTCAAAGCACCAATGTGCCTAAGTACACGCTAACAAAGCTACTAGTTGGGCTCTTATGCTGGAATTCTGCTTCTTTGAAGATACACGTAAATGTCTCCGCAGACCTACACAGAGAAGGGTGCTATGGGTAACCGTAGGTTGCAGACGCGTATAGGTCATAGCTGAATGT